>NW_007730222.1:87325-96417 GCF_000696425.1 Galeopterus variegatus
AAATTGCTCCCCAACACACACGGCTCCCCAGAAAGAAGAATTTGCTATATTTACATTTTTTTCTAGTTGCTACAGGAATTAGAAACAGTGGCAAAAAATAATCCTAATAAGGGGTCCTTTGTGCACAGCTGTTATAAAACAGGACTTTTCACAAGTATTTACTCTCTCCCAAGAACGAAGCGTTGAAGTGCAAAAGTTCACTCTGAGCATCGCCCACTGCTTTTCTTTAGACCTTCCAAGAGACACACAAGGCTTTTATTTTTCAGGGCCCATCTGGTCATAAATTGCAATCGATGTTAATTTATGAAAACAAATGACACCAGCCTACTCAACGACACTTTGAAATGGGAGCATTAGGCACGGAAATAAAGCAGGAATAAAATAAAAACAATCAGACCCCTTAGTTGCCCTGGCAATGTCCCAAGCCACATAAGGACCCTGAGTATCCCTATTCCAACACCCTCTGCTCTTGCAAAGTTACAGTTATTTGATCACAAGACAGCAAATTAGCTCTTCGTCACAAAGTGTGGCAGGAAATTAAATACATCCAAGGCTTTCCCCATGTGACTAGACTCACCATTCCACCTGCAAGGTATATATCACTGGTGTTAAACACAAATAAAGAAAAGGAATTGGATCAACATGGGCAGATGATGTAACTGGTGGTTTAATCCATTCTCTCCAAGGTCTAGAGGTCTTACTTCAGTCCTGGTACTATTCTGTAAGACTTGAGGAGTGGAATTCCAAGTACAGTCAAGAGGGTGGTTTAAAGCCTTGCAGATGTAGAGGCAATTTTAACCTGTATTATGGCACCTTCATTCTCCAGCATTAAGGAGAAAAAATGTCAATACATAGAGCCAGCTCAAATCCCACAGGAAAGATGTGAAGAAAAAAGGCCTGACAATGTGTCTGTGACTCTACACAAGACAACTGGCCTCTTTAGCCTCCATTTCTTTGGATGCTTGAACCCAATGCTTCTGAGTTTTTCAGACATGAATACTAAGGGCAGTAACACACACAACAAGAATCTTTGGAGGTCTGAGAGACAATCAATTGGCATAGCTTTAAAACTCACTTTTATTTTAAAAGGCTATATTTAGCATAGAAAAGTTAGATGAAGGTTGGAAAGGGGGGCTATGGTCTCTTCCCTCTAGCCTCTGTCCCATTGAATGAAAAGATACAGGACTCACAAGACCCAAATGGAGATCAAAGGACCAGCCCATTTATTGGTAAAGGATGTATCCAATCATTTCTTTCTAGAAAATTTTTGGAGAACAAGACCCACTCAGATCTTGGTCTTAGGACCCACCCATTTGGATAGCTGATCTGTGATTCAGACCTAAATTCACCTGCCTAGCTACCTTCAAGGTAGCTGCCAGGAAGCACAGGCCTGCCCCACACCCTGACACAGCTGGACAAGAGAGAGAATAAATGTCCTTCTCACACCCTCTGTACTAGGAGACCTTGCTCAAGGAAGTCTACCACATGAAGTGTGCTATGATGAGAAGACCCAAGACTATGAGCCTGCAATTCCTGTGAGAGAACTCAAAGCCAAGGAACTGAGAAATGATACCATGTGTGAACTGTGTACAGTGTTCAACACTGTCACCCCACCCATTGGTAAATGTGGCTCAGTAAACAGGCCCTCACCAGCCAGCTTACCTATTCCCCCCACTTTGGGGACGAGCAATAAGCAGGCAGAGAGATAAGACAGAAGTTTCGTCTTCCTTCTCTGCTAGCCCAAGTCCAGAGTAGGGGAAGAGTACAATTGTTCCTTCTCGCAGCTACCAGGAAGGATTTCCTGACTGAGGGAACTGAGGGAACAGAAACATAACCAGTAAAAGAAACTTCGGCAAGTCCTTTCCTCAGAGTGTTTAAAGACTGGGAGAGAATCACATCCTTCTGCACTTAAGGAGAGAGATATCCCAAGTGGGACAAATTCTTAATTTTCTCTCTTGAAAGGTTCCATACTGGGAACTGCATTTATGATGATATACTGATTGTTCCTGTCTTGCAGCTTTCTAGGTTGTTCCTGGGGGATGGACAAAAAATAACACCCCTGCCTATAGGAGATCAACTTCTCTCTGATCTTCTCCTGGAAGATGAAGTGATGGTCTAAGTCATAAGACCAGGGTCCTTACCACTGAGGAAAAGATAGAATGTTCTCTAGACTTTCCCAAGACCGACATGAGAAAAATATACAAGCTGTGAATCATTCACTTGAATCAACTTCTCTCTGATCTTCTCCTGGAAGATGAAGTGATGGTCTAAGTCATAAGACCAGGGTCCTTACCACTGAGGAAAAGATAGAATATTCTCTAGACTTTCCCAAGACCGACATGAGAAAAATATACAAGCTGTGAATCATTCACTTGAGGACAAGATTGGAAGAGCCGATGAAAGCTTAGGGGAGCCAAGGGGGAGAAAAAATACAGGAAAAGATTTCCCGAGATAAAGAGAACAATTCCTTAGTGAGCCAGCTTGGAGAAAACAATTTAAGGGAGGTATGTCCTGAGCCTGTCTCTAGCAGATGGTTACTAACTCACTGCGGAACTGGAGCCAGCTGTGGCTGACTAAAGAACATTTTCCATCACAGATCCCTTGTGGTGAAAAGGAATAAAGTTTAAAATGGATGGCACCAGATTGTGTCCATGATTTATCATTTTAGTCTTGTCACCAAGAATCAAAGAGACCCATTGAGTGAGGCTGGGGCAAAGGAAAAGACAAAGAAATATATTTGCTGTGAATCAGTTATTTGAGGTCAATCTGGAAAGTTTCTTTCGAGTATAAAAAAAAAATTTAAAGAAAGAATAATAATCCAGTGATCACTCACCGCAAACTTTCAGGGATAAAGAATTTAATTTACTAAGGATGTAGAGCAATACACTCTAAGGATGGGATACTATCCCAACAACTTATGAGGGATGGAATTGCTGGATGGCAGGCCTTCTCCAGAGGTCATTTGATCCATTAACCTGTGTATTAGTTTATTTTCTATTGCTTATAACAAAATACCTGAAATTGAGAAATGTATATGGAAAAGACATTTATTTCTTACAGTTTGGGAGGCTGGAAGTCCAAGGTCCAGGGGCTCATCTGGTGAGGGCCTTCTTGGTACCAAGTCCCATAGAGATGGAGGGTGTCACATGGCAAGGAGGGTGAAGAGCGTTTTTACATGCTCACTTGCTATCCTTACAAGGCCACCAGTTTACTCCCTGTTAACCTATTAAACCATTAACCCATTAATCCATGAATGAATTAATTCATTTATGAGGGCAGAGTCCTCATGATCCTATCAATCACCCCTTAAAGGCACCACCTTTCAACACTGCCACATTAGGGATCAGTCTTCCACATGAGCTTTGGAGGGGACATTCAACCTGTATCACCTTGTCTTTAAGAAGAGCTGTGGCCATGGAAATCCACTGTCCTGATGGCTGGACTTGTTCCTGCGCTTTGTGATATTTGGAAACCACATACTTTGAGGATAGAACTTAGGACAAATTTTCTTTCACCTCTTTCTTCTTAGATTCTTTCTGGTTCTTCCTGCATCAGGACTTTTGTACTTGCTGTCCTCATGACTAGAATGCTCTTGTATCAGCTCTTTACCTGGTTGATGATTTCTTTTCACTTTTCTTGTCTTGGGTGGAATGTCACCTCCTCCAGGAGGCCTTCCTCTTATGGCCTCATCTAAACTACACAATCCCCTATTATGTTCTATCCCATTACTTGGGTTATTTATATGATAGTAATTATCAAATTTGAATAAATGTCAGATTTTCAAAGAGGAACTCAAATGGGAAATTAGAAAGTATTTTGAACTAAATGAAAATCACAATTTGTGGTATGGCACTAAAGTAATACTTAGGGGAAAATACATAGCACCAAATGTTTATACTAGAAAAATAAAAGTTTCATATCGATTACTCAGGTTCCACCTTGGAAATAGAAGAGCAAATTAAACCCAAAGTAAATAAAAGAAAGGAAATGATAAAGATCAAAGCAGAAATCAATAAAATAGAAAAGAGTAAAACAATTTTAAAAAATGAAACAATGAAATAATAGATGGTTCTTTAAAAGCATCGATAAAATTGATCAACCTCTAATCAGACTGATTAGGAAAAATTAGAAAGAGAGAGAGAGGACATAAATTACCAATATCAAGAATGAGAGGTTGTGCAAACATGAAAAGGATGATAGGAAAATGTTATATATAACTTCATGCCAATAATTTGGCAACTTAAATGACATGTGCAAATTTCTTGATGGACACAAACCACTAAAGTCAATTTAAGAAGAAATAGGTAACATTTATATGAACAGCCCTATATCTAATAAAGCAATTAAATCTGTAGTTAAACATCTTCCCTCAAAGAAAACTCCAGGCTTAGATGCTTTCATTGGTAAATCATACTTTAGAAAAAAAAATACTAATTTTATACAAATAGCTCCAGAAAATTGAAAACGTGGGAATATTTTCCAACTCTTTCTATGAGGCTGATTACCCCGATACAAAAACTACGCACATACATTAAAAGAAAAGAAAATTACATACTAACAGCTATCATGAACACAGATCTAAAACTTCTAGATACTGTTTTAGCAAATCAAGTCCAACAATAGGACTCACAACCAAGTAGGGTTCATCCCAGGAATGTAAGGTTGGTTTAACATTTTACAATAACTTGATGTAATTCACTATATTAGCATACTTTTAAAAAAATAAAAACGATATAATCATCCTAAAGATGCAAATAAAAAAAGCATTTGACAAAATCTAATGTCCAGTCCTGACCAAAAATTAAAATTAAAAAATAAAAAAAGCGGGCCGGCCCGGTGGCGCACTCGGTAGACTGCGGCGCTTGGGAGTGTGGCGGCGCTCCCGCCGAGGGTTCAGATCCCATATAGAGACCGGTCCGCTCACTGGTTGAGCACGGTGCGGGCGTGACACCGAGGGTTGCGATCCCATTACCGGTCATGAAAAAAGACAAAAAAAGGAAAAATAAAATAAAAATAAAAATAAATAAATAAATAAATAAAGACACAACCTTTCAGCAAATTAAGAAAAGGCAACTGACCCGATCTTTCTTACTGGTGAAAGACTAAATGTTTTTCCCCTAAGATCAGGTACAAGAAAATGATGTGTTTTAACAATTTCCATTCAATGTTGTACTTCAGGTTTTAGTTAGGGCAAACAGGCAAGAATTAGAAATAAAAACCATCTCGATTGGAAAGGAAGAAGTAAAAATAAAACTTTCATTACAGACTACATGATTGTGTAAGTAGAAAGTTAGATATAATCTACAAAAGAATCAATTGGATATCTATATCCTAGCAATGAGCAATTAGAAAGTAATAAGTAAAAATAAAACTTTCATTACAGACTACATGATTGTGTAAGTAGAAAGTTAGACATAATCTACAAAAGAATCAATTGGATATCTATATCCTAGCAATGAGCAATTAGAAAGTAATATTTAAAATAATATTATTTATAATAACATCAAAAATATAAAATACTTATGGATAATTCTAACAAAAGATATGAAAGTCCTGTGCCCTAAAAACTACAAAACATTGCTGAGAGAAATTTTTAAACCCCTGAATAAATGGAGAGATATATCATGTTCATAGGTCAGAACACTCATATTGTTAAGATGTCAATTTTTCCAAATTGAACCAAAGATTCAAGGCAATCTTCATCAAAATTTCAGGAGATTTGTTGTAAAATTTAAAAAGCTAATTTTAAAATTCATATAAAAATTCAAAAGACCTAGAACAAACAAAGCAAGTTTGAAAAACAAAGAAAAAGTTGATGTCTGAGTTCTACACTTATTATTATTAAAAGTCTATTATAAAAAGTCTTATTATACAAAGTCATTATCTGAGTTCTAGACATATAAAAGCTACAGAAATCAGGATAGTGTGATATTGGCATCAAGATTAACTAATAAATCAGTGGGACAGAAGAAAGAATCCAAAAATAGATCCACACAGATATGGAAACTTGGTTTTTTACCAAGGCGCAAAGATGATTCAGTGTATAAAGCGTAGGTTTTCAAAAAATGGTGCTGGAACATTTGGATATCCACAATGCCAAAGGATGATCTTCAATCCATACCTCACACCATAATAAAAATTAACTCAAAATGGATCATAGAATGCCAAATCTAAACTGTAAAACTTCCAGGAATAACAGAGGAGAAAAACCTCTGTGAATTTGGATTAGGCAAAGATTTATTAGGTACTGCACCCAAAGCATAATCCATAAAAGGGAAAAAATTATACATTGACCTTCATGAAAATTAAAAACTTCTGCTCTTCAAATGTCACTGTAAAGAGAAAAGACAAAACACATCCTGGTAGGAAACATTTGCAAAAAATATATCTGACACAGGAGTTGAATCCAGAATCTATAAAGAACTCTCAAAATTCAATAATGAAAAAGCAAATCATCCAATAAAAATGGGAAAAAGATTTGAACAGACACTAGCTAAAAAAAAAAAAAAAATGTATGGTTGGCAAGTAAGTACATGGAAAGATGCTCAACATCAGTAGTATTTAGGGAAATGCAAATTAAACTGCAAACAGACACCACTATAGATTTATTGGAATGGCTAACATTTAATACATTGACCCACACCAACTGTTGCAAGAACACAGAGCAACTGGAACTCTCATACATTACTGGTGGGTATAGCCACTTTGGAAAACAGTTTGGCAGTTTCTTAAAGTTGAACATACACTTACCATATGAGCCAGCAATCCCACTCCTAGGTAAAATAACTTATCTTCACATGAAACTACTATACATAGATATTTATAGCAGCATGATTTATAATTTCCCCAAACTGTAAATGCACCAAATGTTTTTCAACAGGTGAATGGTTAAAGAAGATGTGGCATATCTTGTACATATAATGGTATTCCACTCAGTAATAAAAAAGAATCATTTCTTTTTATATTGATACAATCCACAACACAGATAAATCTCCAAATAATTATGCTAAGTTAAAGAAACCAGATCCACCCAAAAAAAAGATGTAACAACCAGGCAGAATATCTAGTGCTCTGCCCCCATCAGCCAATGGGGTTCAGAAATGATTTTTTTGTCTGTTATAGCCATGAAACAATTGGTCACAATCCACACTAGTTTACCCCTTTAGACACTAGTTTATTCTCTGGTGTGCATTTTGGGATTGCACACTTTTAGTTGGCCTATTGGGGTAACTGACATTTCTTTGGACACCTTCTTCCCTCTACTACCACTACCACCACCACAAAACAATCTTCAGAGTTATGACTTAGAACTCAGGAGCCAATAGATCCATGCATTGGGTTTATTCTCTGGTGTGCATTTTGGGATTGCACACTTTTAGTTGGCCTATTGGGGTAACTGACATTTCTTTGGACACCTTCTTCCCTCTGCCACAAAACAATCTTCAGAGTTATGACTTAGAACTCAGGAGCCAATAGATCCATGCATTGGGCAGCTCAGGCTTTCCATGGTACAGCCCTTGAGTTGCAACTTAGATCCTTCTAGCTGGAAATGGGGAAAACTTGGTCATCCAAAGACAACCTACAAAATAGATAAAAGTCCTGCCCTTTACTTAGAATATTCCTGCCAGAAATCTCTAAAGTCAGGTTCTCCAGAAACATAGTCTGGTCCTATATTCCGAGTCATTCAGGTCTCCCTTACTCTTTCCTGAGAACTTGAAGCATAGAGAGCTGCTTCTACTGAGAGTGTGGACAAATGTAGGGCACATGACAGGTGAAGCATCTATCCACCTCCTTCACATACCTGCTTTTTTGGTTTAAACTCCCAACTTAATACATCCTAGAGGAATACTTTTGTGTGGTCTGCCCTTATGGTCATTCCCCATCCCATCTCTCCCATCCTTAGGAGGGGGATGCGGCCATCCAGCAGCAGTCCTGAGTCCTCCGTGGCACTATCCACCCTCCCTCTCTAGTTTTGCAAGTTGCCGGGGTTGCACACCCACTGCGATTGTGAGAATTCTTGGAACAAGCTTATTCGAATTCTGTCGACTTCTTCCAGCCTAAGCAGCTGCGTGTAAAGTTACATATCTCTAAAAGGGTCAAACTGTGAGTGGGAAAGTGAGAGTAGGAATTTCTGGGCCAGGATCCTTAAAGGCTAACCAAGTGAGAGAAGGACTTGAATATAGCCTGTTAGCACCTCACAGAGCGTTAACCCCCAAAGAACCAGAGTTATTAGATAGTCCTGTGACATCTCAATAATGCCCACTCTGCAGTTTCTGTTAGCGTCACCTTCTTTTGGAAGAAGGAGGTGAGTGTAGAAGCACAAAGAGAAAAAGAACAGAGAAGACATTGGGGGAGGACAGGGTGCTAGCTTCTTTTTCTGCCTACCTGGTCTATTTAGGAAAAACCAAGGTTCTGGGAAGGTTGAGTCATGCCTCTCCAGCTTTGCCCATCACTGTACTCCTTCTGAGTCACAAAATATTTGAAAAATTTTGAGAGATTATTTTATGTGGAAATATGGCCAAAAATTTCAGGGAAATAGACAAGATTCTAAGAAGTTGGACTCCAAGAAAGGATTCAGTGTGAGTGGAAAGGAGTATTTTAAACAAAGCTGGTACTAAGACTGCAGCTACATTCAAGAGTGAT
This sequence comes from Galeopterus variegatus, assembly GCF_000696425.1. Lineage (NCBI taxonomy): Eukaryota > Metazoa > Chordata > Mammalia > Dermoptera > Cynocephalidae > Galeopterus > Galeopterus variegatus. The sequence goes on from NW_007730222.1 coordinate 95,969, forward strand.
TAACAGTATTTAAGAATTAGTGAGAAAGATACCAAGGGGTATAAAAGTGTTTATTTTAAAGATAAAACAAAGAGATTAAGCTTCTGACATGTTGACAGAAGGCTAGCCTGTTTTGATAGAACTATTCTCCTCTTTTTTCTCTTTCTTTCTCTTTTTATTTTCATTTTAATTATGTACAAGGCATGGTAATCCATTCCCATCAGCCTTACAAGACAGCAGTGGCTCAACCCTGGGTCCAAGATTCCATTCCTTACTTGGTGATAGTATATCCCAAAAGGAGGTTTACCTCTTAGAGTGATGGCCAAAGGTCCTCAAAACCTATAAAAAATTACAAAAAATAATTCATCATCTACATTTTTCCCCCATTTTCTTTTCCTCCATCCGTGCTTCCACTTGCACCCCTCTTCGCTTGGTGACCAGACCTCTGCATTAGCATGCACTGAGCACAC
>NW_007730222.1:97348-100244 GCF_000696425.1 Galeopterus variegatus
CATGTTTTCTTTATCTGCTAATCAGTGGCTTTCTAACTTTGCTAGACCAAGCCCTCTGAAAAGCAACTACAAGAGAATGGTTACAGGAGGAGGGATTAGAAAAATCAAGTGGACATTTAAGGACATTCAGGAATTTCTGTAACACTCAGACACAGAATGTTAGCACTTGGAAAAACCTTAGAAAATATGGCCCAATTCTTGCCAGTTTTACCAGCTGTGTAGACTTATCTGGGTGAGCCTAGACACACCATTTGCATTCTCTGAGCTTCATTCAGTGAGAGGTCTAGTCCTGGGACCCAAGATTTTTGATACCTTTCTTGCATGAAGCCTTTCTGATTACCTCACCCAGATGTTTGCTCACTCAGTGCACGTGGAGAAACACAAGCTTTGTGTCCATCTGGGATAAATATGGTACCCTCCATTGAAAGTGTGCTCAGCCCTCCCAGCTGCAGCTGTGAGTGGTCAGGTTGCTCCAGAGGGCCCCTGGGGAAGAGGCCCCAAAGCAGTCAAGCAGAGTTCACCATCAGCTCTGAAATCACCAAGGAGCAGCCAACCTCCTGTGACAGATCAGCAATGACCACCAGTTCCCCTTTTCCAGAGAACTGTTTTCCCTCTCGAGCCCTAGGGTCTCATCAAGGCCCCAACCACAACCTCCAGCCTCAGCTCTGGAAACATGGCTCTTCCTTAAAGAGCCAGCACTTGACCTTGCTGACTAAGGAGGACAGAGCTGTTCATTCATCATGGAAAATTCCCTAAGGAAGAGTAATGCATTTATCTTAATTCTACCCTTATGTTTATACGATTCTTTTCCTGGGGACTTCTACCCTTAATTGAAAAGGGAGAAAGAGGAAGAAAAGAAAATCTTCAAAGAACACACTTTATAGCTCCCTGTACTAGGGTTGTGGCTGATAAACGGAGCCCCCTTAAAAGGTTTAAGAGCATAGTAATTAAGATTTCCATTACCTCAAGTAACCAGGGTTGTGTGGTCAGACAATTTCCCAGGAGTATTCTCCATCCCTGGAGGCCCACCTGTTCCAGCTCATTAGACCTGCCTGGGAGCTTGTCTGGGGTTAACCACCACTTCTCGGGACTTTAACTGAACTCCGGAGAGTTGAAAGACTATTGTGGAAACAGGAGAAAATAAGAGCTAGCATAAATAACAGGAATTTGTTACACAATTAGCAGAAGTTTGCCAGGGAGGATTTTGACTGCTGGAATATATTTTTAAATCTCCATGAATAGCTTAAGACTGAGGTCAAGCTAGGGGCAGAATATAATAAAACTAAAATCAAATGATAGAGACACTGATTTGATTCATTTTCTCATCTGTGAGTGCCCTGGGTGGGAAGAGATGCTTGCTGATTTCTGCAGGGCAACCTTTCTGAAGGGATGGTTTTTCTTTGGTTCACTGTGTCATCCTCCCTTTTGCCCTTTGTTTCTCTCAGTCCCAATCAGAATATATTCCTATCCAATCCTATTCTGTGGATGCTTATTATGTCTAGCATTTTGCCTTCCTCTTCAAACTCAAACTTCAGATCTTTGAATTCTGAGGCCTTCTCTCAACTCGTTTCTCTCTTTTGACCTGTCCATCCACTCCTCAGTCTTACCCCTCCACCACCTTAGCCTTCTAACCCCCAGAGCCAGCCCCATGCACAGTTATGAAGAGACAGGCCAGCCCTGTGTTTTGAGCCCTCAGATTTCTTCAGCCCCACCTCCGCTTCTTCTAGGGGTCTACAGGATGTACCCTAGATTCCCCTAGAAAACTACCTTTCTTAGGATCCAGGGCCTAGCCCTCAGAATTTTCTATAGCTTTTTCCCTCAGAAATCTGCTGATAGGTAAAAATTTGAAAACGATAATTTAGGCCAAGTCACTAGTACCTAAAGCCTGACCTCACAGGTGACTTGACTGAGTGCTAACAATGATAAAGTAATTTTCTATTTTATTATCTCATTCCATTCTCACAGCCATCCTGGGAGGAAGCACAGAGACATACTACAGATAGCTGAGGTTCCAATTAGGAAAAGGACTTGTCTAAGGCAGCACCAATAGCTTGTCATCTCACTTGGAGTGCAACTAATCTCTCAGCATGGCCTACAAGGCCTTGCATGATCTGCCCTATGTCTTTCTCTCTCTCATTTTCCACCATTCTAACTTTTCATAAATTTTCATACTTTATGTTACAGTATAATTTTTTCGAACTTTAAAAACATCACTTTACATCACTTTCATAAAAGTATAAATACAACTTATTAATTAATGAGAGAACCAGCAACCTGTTAAGATTGGTTCAAAAGCGAATTTGAAGAGCAGAGATATATGTAACACAGGCTGGCAGAAATGTTAAAGTAAATTGCTAATGAACACAAAACTGGTTAATATGCTATAAGACAATAAAATATAATGTTTGGATCAATAAAATTGACAAGCCTTGAGCTAGACTGACCAAGAAAAGAAAGACTGAAATTACTAAAATAGGGAGTGAAAGAAGAGGCATCACTTCCAACCTTGCATAAATAAAAAGAGAAACTGATTAATATGCTATAAGACAATAAAATATAATGTTTGGATCAATAAAATTGACAAGCCTTGAGCTAGACTGACCAAGAAAAGAAAGACTCAAATTACTAAAATAGGGAGTGAAAGAAGAGGCATCACTTCCAACCTTGCATAAATAAAAAGATTTATGAGAGAATACCATGAACAACTGTATAACAAATTAGATTATTTACTTAGAATAGACAAATTCCCAGAAAGATACAAATTGTAGAAATATACTCCAGATGTATAAAAACAAATAGATTTATAACAAGTGAAACAATCCAATTGATAATTTTAAAACTTGAAAAACATTCAAAGAAAAAGTAGTACTAATCCTTCAAAAACACTTTCAAAAAA
>NW_007730222.1:100394-108329 GCF_000696425.1 Galeopterus variegatus
GTTTGGATCAATAAAATTGACAAGCCTTGAGCTAGACTGACCAAGAAAAGAAAGACTCAAATTACTAAAATAGGGAGTGAAAGAAGAGGCATCACTTCCAACCTTGCATAAATAAAAAGATTTATGAGAGAATACCATGAACAACTGTATAACAAATTAGATTATTTACTTAGAATAGACAAATTCCCAGAAAGGTACAAATTATAGAAATATACTCCAGATGTATAAAAACAAATAGATTTATAACAAGTGAAACAATCCAATTGATAATTTTAAAACTTGAAAAACATTCAAAGAAAAAGTAGTACTAATCCTTCAAAAACACTTTCAAAAAATACAAGAGTAGAGAACACTTCTCAACTCATTACATGAGGCCAGTACTACTGGGTTCTCACACACAAAGACATCATAAGAAAGTGAAATGACAGACTCATATCCCTTATGAATGTAGTCACAAAAATACTCAACACAAAACATTAGCAAACTGAATCAAGGAATATATAAAAAGGGCTATACACCAAAATGCCATGGGACTTATTCCAGAAATGCAAGGTTAGTTTAACATCTGAAAATCACTTAATTAAATACACCATATTAATAGACTAAGGTCAAAGCCATATGGTCATCTCAATGCACACAGAAAAAAAAAAAAAACTGACAAAAATTCAACACCCTTTCATGATAAAAACATTCAACAAACTGACTAGAAAAGAGCTTTCTCAATGTGATAAAGACCATTTATGGAAAACCCACAGATAACATCACACTTAGTGGTAAAAGACTGAAAGGTCAAAGCCATATGGTCATCTCAATGCACACAGAAAAAAAAACTGACAAAAATTCAACACCCTTTCATGATAAAAATATTCAACAAACTGACTAGAAAAGAGCTTTCTCAAGGTGATAAAGACCATTTATGGAAAACCCACAGATAACATCACACTTAGTGGTAAAAGACTGAATGCTTTCCCCAGAAGATCAGGATCAAGACAAGAATGTCCATTCTTGCAACTTCTATTCAACATTGTAATGGAGGGTCTAGCCAGGGCAATTAGACAAGAAAAAGAAATAAAAGGTATCAATTTTAGAAAGGAAAAAGTGAAATCATATCTATGTGCAGATGGCATGATTTTGTATACAGAAACTCCTAAGGAATTCATTAAAAACCTATTAAAACTGGTAAATGAGTTTTAACAAGGTTGCAGGATGTAAGATAAACATGCAAAAATCACTTGTATTTCTATATACTAGCAGTAAAAATTTTGAAAAATAAAAATAAATTTAAGAAATTAATTTTATTTACAATAATATTTTTAAAAATAAAAAATAAAATACTTAGGAATACATTTAATAAAAGATGTACACAAAATACACCGAAAATCACAAGGCGTCATTGAAAGAAATCAAGGAAAATCTAAATAAGACAGTCCATGCTCATGGATCAGATGACTTAATATTGTTAAGATGACTATGCTCCCCCATTTGATCTACAGATACAGAACTATCCCTGTCAAAATACTAGCTGCCTTTTTGCAGAAATGGACAAGCTGGCTCTCAAAATCATATAGAAATGCAAGAGACTCAGGAAAGCTAAAACAATCTTGAAAAATAAGAATAAAATTGGAGAACTCACACTTCCCAAGTTCAAATTTACTACAAAGCTACAGTAACCAAGAAACTGTGGTACCGACACAAGGATAGATCACAGGTCTATGAAATAGACTTGATATCCCATAAATGAACCCATACATTTATGATCAATTGATGTTCAACGTGGGTGCAAAGACAATTCGATGGGGAAAGAATAATAGTCTTTTTAACAAATACTAGAGAGACAACTGGATACCCACATACAAAAGAATAAATTTGGACCTATACCATACAACATACACAAATATTAAGTCAAAATGGAACTAGGGTTTGTGGGGAGGGGGCGGATGATGGAAAGGAATAGGGAGCAGAAGTTAACAGGTACGGGGTTATTTTGCAGGGCATGAAGGAGCAAAAATAGTCCAACCCCGTGAATATACTGAGAAACATTAAACTATAAACTTCAAGTGGGTGAACTGTATGGTATAAGAATTATATTTTAATAAAGCTGCTTAAAATGTATTGTTTGAGGTCATCTTTTCTACAGGATAGCATTCAGTCATATCTCTACTGGACAAAATTCATTATATTTCTTTGGATGAAATGATTTGCGTTACTGTCAGTTTTCTACAAGTTGAATTCTACCTCTAAAGAGTTGTAAAATAACTTAGACAATAAAAATTCAGTCAAGGGGAAACATCTCGATACAATAAGGTAATCCCCAGAGGATATCCTAGACCATGCCCAGCTCTCCACTGAAAGGATGCTCAGTAATCTCTTTCTCATTTGCAAGTCCCGGACAATTTTCCTTGAAAATACCAAGCTTGTTCTTACCACAGGGCCCTTGCCAGTTCAATTCCCTCTGCTTCAAGCATTCTTCATACATATCTTAACCTGGATCATTTTCTTTTTATTCTGGTCTCCACTCATCTCTTACCCTCTCAAAAAAGAGCTTTTCTAAACACATGTATTAGTTATCCAAGTTATCTTAGTTACCTATACCTATTGCTATTTAACACATTATTCTCAAGAGTTATTGCTCTAAACAGCAAATATTTATTATCTCACAGTTTCTCTAGATCAGGAATCCAGGATCAGCTTGCTGGGTGGTTCTAGTTCAGGGTCTCTACTTCCACCGCAGTCAAGGTATCAGCATGGGCTGCAGTCATCTGAAGGTTTGACTGAGGCTATAGGATCTATTTTCTAGACAGCTCTTTTACATGGCTGTTGGCAGGAGACCTCTGTTTGTTTTTGCCATATAAGCCTCTTTCTGAACTGCTTGGGTATCCTCACAACATGACAGCTAACTTCCCCCAGAGCCAACAATCCAAGAGCAAGACACGGAAGACACAGTGACTTTATTGTCCTGCCTCCAAAGCATACACCTTCACTTTCACTTAATTCTATTTGTTAGAAGAAATTAAGCCCAGCCCACACTCAAGGGGAGAGAAATTAGGCTCCACCTTTCAAAGGGAGGGTAAAGAATGTGGGAGCCTATTTTAAAGCACCAGGACACACACCCACATAAACACATCCCTTTGTCTAGACCTCTCTACTGACTTATTCAATTTTTGTTTTCTTCATAACACTGATATTATTATTTCATATATTTACATGTCGATTATTGCTTCCCTCACTGTAATGTAAATCCCATGAAAACAAGAACATTGCATTATTCCACACTGAATGCTCAGCATCTAGAATAATACCAGACATATAGCAGCTCAATGACTGTTTTGTTTCCTAATTAAATAAATGTCTGGATGAGGTTACAAGTTACAGAGCAGAACCAGGCTTGGAAAATAGGTATTATGACTACTAACCTAGTATAGTGCCCAATATTTTATCCTAGAGGAATTCTAATGGCTGAATGTAAGTCAACAGTGATTCTGGGTGAGGAAAGGAAACCTTCATTGTCCTCTGTGAAGTCACTCCAGCTGAGGCCTCTTCCACTCTCCCAGATCCAAAACAAACTCTGCTGACCAAAATTTAGGAAAGTCTTTCTCTGCTCCATATGCACAAACAGAAACCCTCTCATCTTTTAAGAGTAAGCACAGGGGCTTAGTGGGGTAGGGTATGTTGGATAGCCCCCCATTTTCTCCCCTATTTAAGAAGAGGATGTTAGAAAGCACCGAAGCAGCCTGCAGGCCAGGGTTTAGCAGAAGCACCGTGTCTGGGCTTAAGGGTAAGAGACGTTGAATGCTACGTTGCTCATTCACTCTTGTTTATTCAGGACTTAGCAGCATTTCTGAAGCCAAATGTTGGTGCTTTTTGGCTCTGGAGAGTAAGGAAATCCACATGCAATTAGGAAGCAGACAGTAATGGAAAGTACACAGGATTGGGAGTCCAGAGACTTTGTATCCATCATTAATTTGCTGAAAGCCTTATTTTCCATACCTGTAAAATGGCAGGGTGGGGCTGGGAGGAGTATAGATAACAGCAAATTCCTATTCAGGTTCTGCTGTCTTCAAAGTGTGGAGACATCTTAGTATCTCTTCAACAGTCTTTGTCAGCTTCTCACCAGAAACTTCCACAGGAATCAGCATGGGATACATTTGCACTTCTCCGTCCCTTCTCCAGCAGACTCTAGACTCTAGGAAGAGGAGGGGAAGCTGTATGAAAGGAAAAAAAGACATTCTGTATAATCTTTGTAGAACATAGAAAAGTGATGGGAGATATTAAAGCAAAACTGCCCACTTCACATACGTATGAGGCAAAACACCAACTTTGGGCTACTGGAGAGTGAGTCCTGGCTGTTCCCTATCACCCCCTAGCCAGTGTGGAGCCCAGAAGAATGGCAGCTCCTCAGACGGAGAGAGGGCAGTGTTATTTGAAGGACGATGGTGAATTCACCAGCTCTCGGCAGGTATACCGTCTTACTGCTCCTGTTGGTGTTTTTCAGTGAAACTTCTAAATCAAGGCCAAAGGAGCCATGGTCTTTAGGGAAACACCCAGCTTTAGGAGCCACCTCATTAAGCCTGGTGTCCAGGCTGAAGGCACAGTCATGGAGGTGGAATGGGGACAAGGAATTGATATTTTTCCTCTAATTTGCTGGGGGGAAATGTTTTAAAACTTTCCAAGTGTGTGTCTGCCTCTGCAGAGCCAGGGAGGAGCACCCTAGAAACTATCACAGTGACAACAAAGAGGAAAACAACAGCCATGCTCTTAAAGTCCTGACTCTAGGCAACTCCCTTCTTCTATGTGACAGCAGAAGGAAAGGACACAGACTGTCTTCCTCGGGAACATCCGGGAAATCACATCCTTGCTAAAGGTTTGGGTCCCAGGGCTGCCACATGTCACTCAAAAGCCCTTTTAGCAAAGTGGAGAATGAAAAAGAATAAAAAGAGCTATTGGGAGGCAGGGAATGAGTGAAAGGACAGAAAACCCATTTTTTCTCACTTTTGGCCCTGTGATATGGACAAGCTGACAAATCAAAGAATGTCCTACATGTCCCAGTATGAAGTTGTGAGGCTTCTGATGTGAAGCCAGTATTCCAAGATGTAACCCAGGGTGGATGCCTCTAGAATCAGCCTCCACTCAGAGATATCCTGACTGCTCCATCCACCCCGCTCTTGGTGTTCTGCACTGAGGGCTGGGTGTGCAGATGTGGTTCTTCAGGATAGGCGTGTGCTCCATCAATATCTATTAAATCACAACACCTGGACCATCTCCTGCTTAGCAGAAACAACGAGAGGCAGGAGAGGGGAAAAAAATAGAGAAGAGCAAGGCAGAAGCGATTAAAACAAACATCTAAATAGAAGTCTCTGTGCTTTCAAAGCCTCAGTTTCTCCCTGAATTCTGCAAAGCATCATTAGCGAATAGCAATAAGATTTTACTATGTGCCCTCTACTCAACTGAAAACTGAAAATACATATTTCCAAAGAAATATTAAACTTCTAGATTTCTCAAACCAAGAAAAGGTGTAACATGGACGATGGGACAAATAGGTCAAGACTTCAAATGATCCCAACAAATTGATGAACTGGTAGTCAGGGTGCATAGGGATAAGAACACTGGGGCTAGAGAAAAAGAGATCTGAGTTCTAAACTTGGTCCTGTAAGCAATGCATTGTTGGTCTATGGGGTACTTCCATTCTAGAAATGTTTCCTGAGCACATAGATGGTAAGACATCATCCCTACTGAGATGAAGCTCCTTAGTGACGAAACAAGAGCATAGTAATATTGGGAATCAAAAAAGGGAGAAAATGTTAGAAGAGGAAGGAAGGAAGTATAGGTTTTGAAACATGAATATGATTTTTAAAGTGTGTAGCTAATGTAAAATATTTTAGGTAACAGCAATTTCAGGAGCAAAAGCACAGAGAAGAGAAATGGATAAAGACTTGTTAGGGAACTCTAAGCATTCATTTTCATGATAGGATGAGTACATGCAGGGAGAAAGTGGCTGATAAGGCTGGAGACGTAGAATGGAGCTGAGCAAACCACTTGACCAGGTTAGGACTGGGGAGCAATTAAAGGTCTTCCATTGCTTATGAGATTACAACCGAGACTGTGCCCTCTGAAGATCAAATCATCTTAGGTCTGCTAACCCACTGAAGTGGGAGACACAAGAATCTGAAAGGCCATTCGGGAATCAGCCTCTTGCCTTGTGTGAGCCTCTGTTCCCTCATCTACTTAAGAAGGATTGGGGCAAAATAGTGTCACAGGACTTCCATCTGTTCTAACGTTCTAAATTTAATTCAAGGCAGTCAAATGGAGAATAACCAGGCAATCCTCAGAAGAGGTGAGTGCCATATCTGATGAAGGTGCCAAAGGATGTCTGAGAGAATTTGGCACTTATTGTGTGTGTTATTTTTTTGAGTAATTGAATGTGTTCCAAGATTACTCAACAATTCATGCTCATTTGACCAGAGACTAACTTACCATTTTTAGCATTTCTTAGGTACAGAAACCATGTCTTAATTCATTTTTTACCTTCCTAGTGTTTGGTTTCAATTAGGAGCATAATATATATCCCATGAAAGGGTCCGAATGCTAACTCTATCAAAAAACCAGATACAAAATATCCAAGTGTTTAGTATAGCAGGGCTTGCAACCAAACATACAGTTCCTTCACGTTTCTCTTGGGAGGCTGTTTTCCCTGATTACCACCCTCCCTTGCACTAGCTTCCCTAAGTTCTGGCTTCTCCAAAGCATCTTAAGAATGAGCAGAAATTCTTGATGCTACCTGTTCATTTTTTCAAAATGAAAAGTAGTACAAAGTATGCAAAAAAGCACACAAGTATGCATTGATCACAAGAAGTCAAGGCTGCTCCAACATATTACCTTCATAATTTTCCACTGTGGATTCCAGATGGTTTGGATGGTACTCAATATTCTTCAGCTTATTCCATGTATTTCCGAGCCAGCTCTTAGGGAGGCATGGAAATAATGCACATAAGAAAGTTCAGTCTGGACTTCCACAGCATCTAATCCTTACCCTTAAAAGGGTCTGCTCTGCAAGGGACCCATCCTCTTGATTTCAGCTCAACGATCTTGCCTGTCTTGACAGGGCATGCTTATATCAAGCTTGGATGAAGTAGAGTCTTAGTGAAGGAAGATTAAATACTTCTTCATGTTACTTCTTGCCCTCCCTGAAACAGTTGACTGGACGCTAAGACTTACTTTGGGGAAGAATTTTATCCTGAAGCCATCTGGCAAGACAGGGGAAATGCCTTTTCATATTTTACTTTCCTCAGGAGCACTAGGCCAAGAGAGATTCATGTTTGTCTCACAAAGAGGAGATGACCATGGTTCTGGGGACACCTCACTGCAGGGCAATGGGGTCACGGGGAGAGTGGGTGGAAGAGTAGGATGCTTACTCTGCTTCCATCCCTCACCCTCCTGGGGACTTCTCTGCAGTGCAACCCCTATGGTCTCCCTTTCCACATTGGCGAATTGGGGGTAAGAACCACATACCTCACCTCAATTCAGTAAGGCCAGAACAAGAGAGGAGTAGTGAAAGTTTGAGTAGCACTGTCATGGGAATTATGAACAACAAAGTCCTCCATGGACAGGCTCTTGACTGAGTTTTACAGGTTGATCTGTTTATCTAGGATAGGGCACTGCAGTTCATCCAAATGGCTCCTGCACGAATTTGATCCAAAGCATGCAACACAGTTCCTTGTGCATCTCCTCTTCCCACCTGTCTCATTTCTACAGGACACAGTATATATCAGCACATACCTGCACATCAAATACAGTCAAATTGAGAGGGGTGACATTTAACCAAAATTTGAGTCCTGGTCAGAGGCTTGGAATGTATGAAGTAAGAGTCTGGCTAAACAATTTTAAACAATACTACAGTCTTTAAAAAAAAAAAAAAAAAAAAAAGGCCCCCCCCGGGCC
>NW_007730222.1:109329-122368 GCF_000696425.1 Galeopterus variegatus
GGTGCTGATAACACCAAGGCCACGGGTTCGGATCCCATATAGGGATGGCCGGTTTGCTCACTGGCTGAGCCTGGTGCTGACAACACCAAGTTAAGGGTTAAGATCCCCTTACCGGTCATCTTTTAAAAAATAATAATAAATAAATAAATAAATAAATAAACAATACTACAGAGTAAACTATGGTAGAACCAACAAGAAATTTGGGTAAGCCTTTGGAGCTTCTTGTTTTGACCAAGTTCACCTGTAGTGAAGAGAGTACACTCCCCTTCGTGGAGGATTCAGGTGGGGACCAAAAGATGGGCAATACCTTTGCTTTAACAGCATATGAGTGGCCTCTCTCTGTCTGGGCTGTGGGTGGAAGCTGCTGTGGCCTGGAGGCCGGTCCTGTCAACCTGAAGATGCCACCATGTCATCTTTACACACTCCTTTTGTTCTTGTCAGTTTATGTCTGTTTATACAATCTCCTCCTCTATCCTGGTGGGAAACTCATTTTGTGATGGAGCAGAATTAGTCAACTAGCGTGTCTGCCAAAATACTAGTGAGACATATAAATGGGCTAGGTTGATATTTGGTGCAAAGGAAAGAGAAAATGGTCCTGAAGAGGAGATGGTCCAGAAGAAAACAGGTCAGACACTGTGAGACCTGGGAAGCACAACATAACATGGATTTCTATTTTCTGTCTTAGGTACAATTTCAACGAGATTTTTTTTTTCTACTTTACATCCCAAACTCAGGTAACTCAGAGACGGAGTTGAGGACAGTGAAGTCGCCAGTCTGGCTTCCTATCAGAACAGCCTGCTGGACACCCATCTCAGCTAAGCCACTTCAGACCATGAAGGAAAGGTCTTGGAATGCTAAATAACTGGGACGAGGTCTATGTCATTTCTCTTCATTTTATTTACACCTTACTGTGTGACACAGAGCAAGTCATTTCTCTCTGGAATTGTCCATCTGTAAAATATGACAGCTAAAAACCGGCCTACCAGGAAGCAAGAGGTGGATTCCAGCACTTCAGCACCTTGTACTGCATTCAGGCTGCTCAACTCGAGGGTCACGACACATGACTCTCTGGCCACAGAGCATATTTTGTGTGGCTACAACTTTCTGCTGTGTCTCCAGCCCAGGGCCAGGAAATCTCCCTCCTGTTGTTTGTTGATTTTTTTTGTCCCTGTGTGTTGTTTGTTTTCTCCTTTGTAGGCTATGAGGAGTCCAAGTAAAAGAGGATGGCTGGGATCTAGAGAGCTTATGGGAACTGGATTTTATTTCTGAGTCTGAGCCCTGGTTACACTAGATAGGAGTATTTATTGATAGATGAAGAAGGGTGTCTGGCAGGGTAGGAGGAAGAGGCAAAGCAGAGAGAAGATAATCTAGGATGACAAGTGCAAAAATGGACCCCTAAGGGTCCCAGGGCCCATGCAGGGGGCCAGACCTGCACAGACTTCTGCACTTAGGAGCTGGCACCAGAAAGTAAATTCTTAGGCAGTTGGTCCTTCAGCCCAAGGATGTCCTTTCATGGTCTGGCAGCCAAGTTCACTTTGTTTCTCCAGGTGCAGGCATTGAGAGCTGCCGCCCTGGCTGCTGTGGGAAGAACAGCTGGCAGACCCCCCAGATTCCCGAGATTTCACCACTGTCCCTGGTATGTTGGCTAGGCCTGCCTCACTCCTTCCCCTCTTTCTGACTCTCAGGAAAGGGATGCCAACCTGTCTGCTTTGTCTGGGAGACTTCCGTTGTGTTTCTGAAAACTGCTGGCTATGGAGATGCACCTCCAGGCCTCTGGTCCTCCCCCAGTTCAATCCAGCTACAGAAAGGACACTTGTTCCCTGCTTGCACTTTGACGGACAACTCACCCCTTTCACTCCCCTTCTCCTCCTCTGAGAGGAGAGCCATTCTGTCCGGAACACTCTCTTCCTTTGCCACCCACCCTCCTCACACAGCTTGCTCCCTATTGCTTCAGAAGCAAGGGGGATGGGTAACTTTGTAATGTCTGAGACCTTGAGCTTTCTGAAAATTGCACAGTGTGATTTTGCTGAGTCATGTCCAGTTTTCCTGGTCTCCATTTTTTTTTTTGCACTTCTACTTACGCCCTCCTTTGTCTGGTCTTCATTCCACTGAACTCAGATATCACAAAGTGTCCCCTGGAAACAGATGCACTGCCACATTGCTATTCCCAACACACACACACACACACACACACACACACACACACACACACACACACGAAACCTTGTGAAATCTACAAGGAAAAGCAGTTGGCATTCAGTTACTTCTTAAGACACTGACTAATTTCTTTTCCTTTTTAAGAAAATTGTGTTATATATGTAGAAAACCAAAAAAATTATACAAAACTAAAAAGGACAAAAGAAGTAAAAAAAAAATATCATCCCAATATTTTATCATTAAAATAAACCTTATCACTCTTAGGTAAGAATCATTCCTATCACGTCTCAACGTATATAGATGAGTATAATTTTACAAAAATGGGATCTTACTACTTTTTATTTTTTTAAAAATCAAAAGTATTAAATTTGCTTGAATTTAAATGAAGAAAAATATTATGAAACTTAAAGAATTCCTAACATCAGAATAATATTTCTTTACCATATGAGATATTAATCCCTAAAAGAATTCTTTTTGTTTTGGGAGTGGGGAGGAGTGGCAAAACTTTAAAATATGGAAATCACTATTTTTTTTTAACTCATTTATTTTAAACTCTGGCTTTTAAGGCCACTGCTTATATTTCATGTGTGTTTTTAAGCTGTTATTTAAGAAGAAAATCAGAACTCATCAGGTTTTTAAATTATTCTTCACACTCCTGCTTCAAAACTTTTGCATTATCTTTGCTATACATATGGTACTACAAACTTCCCTTTCCACTGGAACAACCATCTAGTAGGGGGAAAGAGATGGAGAGATTAAGGAAGAGACTGGGAGGATCAGATCTCTGGAGAAAATGCATTTGAAGCAAGGTAGACTGGCTTTCTGCCTAATTCCCCCTTTCTTTCAGCAATAACAGTTTAATAACTAGCTCTAACCAGGTTTGTGGAAAATTAGTCTTTCCACTACAACCCACCCTACAGCATTATAACTTAGAAAAAAGTTAACCCTATTTTAATGATACTAATCACTTATTTATGTTCTTATAAAACTGCCTAAAAATTGGAGTACAGTATAAGTAAGTGCAATGGTTAGAAAGCCGTGAGGCATGTTCAGAACCAAAGCAATACTGAGTTCAAAATGCCGCAGCTACGCTGGTATTCCAACCTCTACTCACAGCTCTCTCAGAACATGTCAGGATGTTCAATAAGATAGATCAAGGTGGCTTATTAAAAAATCATGATCTTCTCCTGTTCTTTGCCACCCCAAACTCCCTGACCCCTCTTCCTTTCTTTCCGCAATAGAACTTTTCCTTTCATCCGCACATTGTATCCCACCATCTTGGTCACATCATCACCTCTCTCCTCCACTTCCCCGTCCCAGTGTGCTCTGGAGTTGCCATGAGACCTGCTGCCTGCAACCCCCTCTCTCCAGAATGTGCTTGCCTTGCTTTTGTCCCTTCTCTTATCAGAGAGGGCAGGGAGTGGAGAAGATGTGCAGACAACATCCACATGTTCTGCCTGACGAGGAGAAAGGCGGAGAGCGTGTGTTTCGCTATGCTGATGACTTGTGTCTAGTCACACTCACTCGTGACTGGGCCCTTGGGAGAGATGGGAACAGTGGGTGGGGGGCAGATTGTGTGAAATCTTATCATCTCTCTCCTGTTGGCTTCTCTATGTCTGGAAGCACAGAAGAAAGAATGGGAAGTTAAGTATGTGGCAATGGCACCATCTCTTAAATTAGTGCCCCAAATATCCTACAGAGCGATTTTCTCAGCATTGACAAGCATGAAATAAGGGTTTTCTTAAAGATCATTCTCTGTCTTGAACCAAGGTTTCTTTGTTGTTGATTCTGAGTTTGGTTCCTGTGTGTGTTTGTGTGTGTCTGGCTGGGAGTTGAATGGAGGAATAGAAGGGGAATAACAGGAAGTGTGTATGAGGTGCTTTTAAAAAATAAATCCAAACAAAAGTAGCAAAGGAATGTCTATGGACAGCTATGCTGGCTGTGGCCAGAGCTGGAGAGCGAGGCTCTGCCCACAGGGCTGCCTAGCAACACAGCTCTGATTGGCCAGACCTGTGCAAAGAATAAGCCTATGGCAAGGGCTCTGAGCTGGGCTCCCGCAGGCAGCTGAACTGTGGCAGGTCCAAGCAGGCCCTGCAAAGACAGCTCTGAACAATCCAGAGAACAGCTGTTAGCTAGCAGCAGTTGTGAGTCTTGACAGCATTTGGGGTTGTTAGCCCACCACCTAGCACTACAGCCTGCTGCCTCTGCCCTGTGGGTTGGACTCGTGTCTTCACAAATCATAAACTCTTTCAGAGAGGGTCTTATCAACAGTGTTAACACAGGCAAAGTGTCTCTGAAAAAAAATTGACCAGGGAGTCAGAAGTCTGGGTTCTATACCAGGCATCAATTGCCATATAGATCTACCATTAACAGAGGGCTTATGTGCTGGACACTGGCATGTGCCCCACAACTTAATCCATAAGCCCTCATAAGAGCCCAAGAAGACAGAAAGAATTATGATGCCATTGCACAGATAAGGGAACTAAGTCAAAGAGGGGCCCAGGGACATTCAGTCTGTAACTGTGTGGGGCACACTTGGATGCTTAAATACCTGCTGGTTGACAGCAGTTCACTGTCAACTGGAACATTAGGCCACTCTACAGGCAACAAAGTCTTCCAGCCAATTTGGGAATGAAAGTAAAGTATTAGGTGGCGCGAACAGTTCCTATCATTAAAAATAAAATACCAGGAGAATAATACCAGGAGAAAAAGTAGGAAAAACCTGAATATTTTTTAGTGGAGAATTCATAGATGTACTCACATATTGCATACTTGAATGCAAATTTATAGTGAATGGACTGGGTCTATATGCATAAAAAGAATACATTTCAGAAACATGTTATTGACTAAATAAAAGTGGTTGCAAAACAATTCATGAGGTATGACACCATTTAGGGAAAAATTTTAAACATGCAAAGCAATACTATACATTGTCTGATATATACATCTGTAATAAGCTAATGACAACATAGATTAAACTGACATACAACAAATTATTGAGAGCAATGGTCTCTGGAGAGAAAGGGGAGAGTAGGATGGAGAAGAGAAACAAAACAGTTTTCAACTTCAACTGCAAGATTTTATACGCACGCACTATCTGAAGCCTATGTGACAAAAAGTCAACATTTTCAGTATGAGTGGGAGATGTGTGTGTTTATCATATTACTCTTTCGACTTTTCTGAATTTAAAAAAAATACAAAAGGTCTTTGCTGGGCGCATCTTCATTAGGCCACACTGCAAATTAATCCATGTTGCCAGAGCTCCTAGGAACACCCTGTAGGGCTGCAAGGGATAGTAAAAGATGCAGATGTATGTGCTATATTGAAATTACAAGAAAGCAGGAGCAGTCAAGAATCCTGTTTCGGAAAGAGAAGAAACTGGCAGAAACCTTGGAGATGTTACTCCTCTGCTGTCGAGGCTCTTCACTCCTCCCTTCCCTTCTCGGCCAGAAAGTAGCCTTAACTGTCTTTTCCGTACAGGGCTCCCAGCCAGCCTCAAGGGTCTATATATGCTAATGCGATCACTATGTTTTTAAAAATACTTCAAAAGTCATGTTCACTTATCTGTGAAAACAAATTCTAATTCCTTGCATCCTATTTGTCTTTGTCTCAGGAAATAGGGAGGGGCAAATCCCATCTCAGGTGGAAGAGAATAAAGGAATGGGACACACATATTCTACCCTGCAGACCAGAGTGGAGGGGAAGCTACCTGAGTGTCCCAAGGAGGACTGTGGGGAGGAGAGGAAGAGAGAAGTAGGGCAGAGAGGTCAGACGTGTCTTTGTTTATCCTCCCCTGGGGTGAAACCCAAGACCAAAGGAGGTGTGGTAGAAATTTCCAGGTAGGTATGGACGGAACCTGAGAGCATTTGCAGAAGGTGACCAGCAACACTCTTCCCTAAGCACAGCTCGGAGGAGACTGAGAGCCTCTAGAAAGAGCTGACACAAGCCACAGTCAGCACCGCCTGAGTGACAGCTGAGCAGCTGCGCAAGAAAGTGACAAGATAGGCAAGCCTCCAGCAGCACTTCTTATACTCCACAGCCTGCCATGGTGAGCAGTGGACCCAGACATCCACAAGTGCTTCAGAGAGGAACCACAGAGGTGCTTAGAGGGCCCTGGGTTAAGAAGACACCACATTGCCCCCACAGGCCATTAGGGACCAGTGGTCACAAATTCAGGGACCAAATCAGACCATCCACTCCACAGCGGAGACTAGAGGGAATCCACGCGGTGCCATGTTGGCTCAGAGCCCCCCACTTTTTCCATCAGCAAGCCTCTTGAGTCCCACTTTAACTGTTGCATGTCATTTTGGGGAGGAGAAGGAGAAGGAGGAGACTTCCAAGCAACTCAGAGTCTCCTTGGGATGAATGTCATTTAACTGAAAGAGAGTGAGATACCATTACCTAAAAAGATTGCTGTCCCCCTAGCCAGTGCTGTTGGGGCTCATTATTAGACCAGTCATAGAAAAAACTTACAAGCCACATTATTTTTTTGTATATCAAAATGCAGAGGGAATCTGCTGGTGACCATGATACACAGTTCGGTTTTGTCCTCTGTCATAAGATTAAATATCAGAGATCGTGATTGAGGGAAGCACATAGAAGGAGGAGATTTCAAGGGTGGTGTACTAGAATTTAAATTCTCCATGTTCATTTTTGTACCTCTTTAAATACTCAATTATGTTTAACTCAGTATTGTGGCTTAAAAAACTGTGGGAGAAGGTATGGAGTTTAAGTTTGGAATGGGGTATGTGATAATAGAAAAGGTGAATAGAGAACTTTTTTTTTTACGTGGAATTGCACACACATATCCACATGCAAAATACAAAAATAAACCAGATGGATTTTTCTGACACTAAGTTGCTGGTCGATGTGATCAGCAACAGCCTGAATCCACAAATTGAGCAAGCAATTAATGAGCTTAGCATCCACCATCCCTGGCTCACAGGATGGCCCTGCAATTCTTTGCCGCAATGAAATATACAATACAGCCTAAAAGAAGCTTGGCTTTAAACAACGTGCTTGGTCCCATGGGTTCTTTGCTGCAGCAGCAGCAAGTCCACCCTGGCGGGAAGTGCTTTGCAAATCTGAGCAGTCCTGCCAATGGTGAGGGTGGAGGTGATGCTCAGGGCACCTTGGGGCAGGGGAGGTAAGAAGACACATCATCTAGTCCCACTCTTTCACTGACCTAGGCAGCAAGAGCATTTCTCAGTTCCTTCTGACCCATGGGCTGTCCTAAACTGAACTCTGCTCAGCTCCATCCTCACTGCTCCTAGCCTGCTCCCTGTGGAGTGAGCCCGCCCCTTGCTGGCTTGGCCTTTCCTGCCTTATTTGGTTTAAATTACTTCTTTGAACTTTGGTCTCATTATTTTTGGACCATCATTTGGTCTGGAAGATTTTCTTTCCACGGGTTCCTTCTGTTCTCCTTCCTTTTCACTGTCTTGAATGTACTTCCCAAGGCCTCTTTTTACAGTTTCTTTTGGGTGGTTTTTATTACCTTCATGCAACTAATCTGAGTAGAGAGAAGCTCCAAGAGCATTGTCAGCTTCCCTGCTGGATTCCTGCTTGGTTTGTTGTTTCAGGAGCTCCTCGGTTTAAAGGGCTGGGAGAACTCTGCTTCTCTAGCAGCTCATGACCCAGTTCCAGGAAAGGCCTTTTCCAGTGTGATATGAGGAATCAAGCTGAGCTGTCATTCTGTGCTGCCACAGTCCACTCCCTACTCTCAAAGACAAGGGGCTCAGGGGCTGCCCTTCGATGCACAAAGCTAAAGATCCCATGGCACTATTTCTTTCTCTCCCCTAATAAGAGGAGTTTGATTTTGTAGGTGAAGCGATTTGGATGTTTTAACAGAAAAATATACACCTCAACTGACTTGAAAAATTAAGAAAACATTATTTCCCATAACGAAAGTCCATGGGCAGGGCAGTTCCAGGACTGGTTAATCCAGATCTCACTGACATCAACCAGGCCCAGGTTCTTTTCATCTTGCTGCTCTACCCTCTCACAGTGTGGGCTCATCCTTGGGCTAGCTAACCTGCTGGTAGAAGATGACTATCACAGTCTTACCCAGCACTGTGGTCGAATGTTTGTGTCTCCCCCAAATTTATATATTGAAATCTAACCCCCAATGTGATAATGTTAAGAGTAGAGCCTTTGAGAGGCAATTAGGTCATGAAGCCAGAGCCCTCATGAATGGGTTTAGTGTCCTTATAAGAGAGCTGCCTTGTCCCTTGCAGCATGTGAAGGCACAGCCAGAAGGCACCATCTATAAGCCAGAAAGCAGGCCCTCACCAGACATCGAATGTGCTAATGCTTTGATCTTGGACTTCCCGACCTCAAAAACTGTGAGAAATGAATTTTTGTTGCTTACAAGCCATCCAGTCTATGGCATTTTGTTATAGCAGCCCCAATGGACTAAGACACCCAGACACCATAATGTCTAACAAAAAAGGGAGCTCATCTATTCCCACATGAATACACCTTTCCCAGACACCTCTTCATAAGACCTTCACTCACATCTCATTAATCAGAATTATGCAACAGGCCCTTGCCCAAACCAAACCTAGCAAGAGCGATAGGCCCACCATTATTGACTCAGATCAATCATGAACAATCTTCTGGGGTGAAGATGAGGTTCTATCCTCCCTGAAGCTCACAACTTCACAGAGGAGGGCAGATGCCTGAACAAACTCAGTAGATTGTTGAAAAGAAGGGAAGGGGGGACACATTGACGGGTAGAATACCAGCTCTGTCTGCTACCACGTAAGGGAAAATCCAGAAAGATTTCTGCCATAAAATCCTTGTCTTCGCATCCCTGATTCATACTACTTTTCTCTGGTAACTCTGATATTTCCTATTTTCTGATGTCTCCCTATTTCTGATGTCTCCTGGGAAGGCATAATAGTGTAGTAACTGACTTTAGAGTTAATCAGTCCTGGATCTGAGGCCCGAGTCTACCATTACTAGCTGTGAACTTTTGCGAGTTATGTTGTCTCTCTGGATCTTCGTTTTCTCATCCAAAATAGCAATAAATAATAGCAACCACTTACATCATGATTACTATACAACGACCAATCCTCTAAGCCTTTGCACATACCAAAGCATTTAATCTTCACAACAACAATGTAGTGACATAGTTACTGGTATTATACCCACTTTAAAAATAAGGAAACTGAGGCACAGAGAAGGTAAGTGAGTAGCCATAATCACACAATTAGTGAGAAACAAAGC
The DNA here is from genome assembly GCF_000696425.1 of Galeopterus variegatus. Taxonomy (NCBI): domain Eukaryota; kingdom Metazoa; phylum Chordata; class Mammalia; order Dermoptera; family Cynocephalidae; genus Galeopterus; species Galeopterus variegatus. The sequence continues at coordinate 118,714 of NW_007730222.1, forward strand.
CGTGATCTAAATCTGTAGAGTTTGTGACCCCAAACACTTCATTATACTACCTCTTATGAAATAGTAAGTCAATAAAAACAGTGCTCTTGGGCTGAAGGTGATTGAGCAAGATAACACTGGTCAAGCATTTAGCAGAGTGGCTTGAGCATAACAAGTACTCAATAAATACTAGGAAAAAATTCCACACAGTCACTTCAAGTATATACAAGTCAGCTTGGCACAGGTTGAGAGAATTGAGCAGTCCCTTATGGTTCTCCCTTAGGCCAAATCTCTCTGTGTGCCACGTCTTGTTTTAGAACCTAGCCCTTGGTGTATTTATAACTTATTCCTTTTACTTTTCTAGCTCTTAATAGATTAAGACAAGTCCATGAGCACAAAGTTATGTGATTTATAGACTCAGTCTGTATCTACCTGGCTGTAACCTAGAGAATACGTTCCAAATCTTCCTCCAGGTTTAAGGAAATCCCCCATTGCCATGCTGGTTTTAATTCTGTTTCCACAGCTGTACAGCTCTGTTTTTTGTTTTTCTCTTAAAAAAATCATGAGATATTTCTAATACAAGTACACAGGAAATTCTAGAGAACAATTTACACACACACATGCACCACTATAGACACTTAAAAAATGTTAATATTATCATATATTGTCAGGCTTTTTAAAAATAAAAAAATACATAAAACCTTAAAGAGACAACTGAAGCCCCCTTCACTCTTTCCCTTTACCTTTTTGGTAACCCTTCCCCTGAAGAGATGAATGCCACCTGCACAGGTTTTTATATTTTTAGAACATATTTATACAAAAACATGTACTATTATTTTGTGTGCTTGGTAACTTTAAAGATAAGTGATATCATTTATTTATGCAAGATTCTGCTACTTGCTTTTTTTGTTAAATCAATGTTAATTTTTACTTATTTTGTGTTTTCTCTCCATGTTTCTTTTTTAAATCCTTGTTTTTCCCTCCTTGCCTGCCTTCTCTTGGACTAATAGAGCTTTAGCTACTCTCCCCACTACGGCATTTTCCCCACTTGGCTTCTGGTTTAGAAGCTAAATTGTATTTCCTCTATTTTAACAGTTAGTCATAAATTTTTAAATATGCATGTGTAAATATAAATTTTTGCTAAGTTCTAAATTTATTCATTATCTCTAGCATCTCCTAAACAAGGCAAGGATCTTAAGACGTTTTAACTACTGAGCACTCCCTACTACCGACATTCTTTGATGCCGTTGTCTAGACTTTTAACCCCATGCTTTTTAACACAAAATTTGTTTTTACACAGTGAATAATTAATGCACTTAACTGAAATACTTCCCAACTATTTCTGTCTTGCTTTCAATTGTTCCCTCTAATTTCACTTTTCTCCTTTTTGAACTAAATACAAGGGTTCGTGAGTAGTAAATTTCCTTAGTCTTTAAGTAACCGAATGTGTCCTTGTTTTGCCCTCACAATTTTTTGCAGTTTGGATGTGTTGTCCCCTCCAAAACTCATGTGGAAATTTGATCCCCAATGTGACAGTGTTGGAAACCGATTGAGTCATGGGGGCGGATCCCTCATGAATGGATTCATGCTCTCCCTGGGAGAGGGGGGATTAATGAGTGAGTTCTCACTCTATCAGTTCCCGTGAGAGCTTGTGTTTATAGGACCCTGGCACCTTCTCTCTCTCTTGCTTCCTCTCGCCATGTGATCTGCTTGTACCCGCCGGCTTCCTGCCACTTTCCAGCATGAGTAGAAACAGCCTGAGGCCCGTGCCAGACACAGCTGTCCCAGGATCATAAGCCAAATAAACCTCTCTTCTTTATAAATCACCCAGTCTTGGGTATTTCTGTTATAGCAACACAAAATGGACTAAAACACAATTGTATAATAATTTAGATGGGTATGAAATTCTAAGTTGATTATTATGTTTTTTTCTCAATGCTATGAAGATATTAACTCATTTGTATTTGGGGGTTTAATGTGGCTGAAGATAATTCTTTTATCAATATAATTCTCCCTCTTTATGAGTAAGCTGCCTTTTCCTTCTGGTGGATCTTAATTTTTTTTTTAATTATTATTATTCATGTTCTATAGTTTCACTACAGCATGACTAGATGTGAGTGTATTTTTATTTGTTCTGTTTGTACTTTATGTAAACTTTCATCCTAAGGATTCTTGACTCCAATTCTGAAACCTTATGTCATTCTCTCCATTTTTTTTCCTGGAACTCCTAATCAGATTCATATTGGAGACTCTCTATCCATTTTTTTTTTTTTTTTTTGCCTCTTAACTGCCCATCACATGTTGTATATGTAAGTATGTATGAATGTGTATAAAATTTTCTCTCTGTCTGTATTTTGTTATATTCCTCAGTTCTAATTTCCCGTTGTAATAGTCAGCATTCTCCAGAGAAACAGAACCAATAAGATGTGTTCATATATAGAAAGAGATTTATTATAAGTAATAGTCTCACATAATTATGGAGACTGGCAAGTCCAAATCTGCAGTGTAGACCAGCAGACTTAAGACCCAGGAGAACTAACAATGCACATAAAGTCTGAAGGCGGTCTGCAGGAGAATCTCCTCTTATTTGAGAGACGGTCACACTTTTTTGTTCTACTCGGGCCATCACCTGATTTGGTGAGGCCCACTTATATTATAGAGGACAATCTGCTTTACTCCAGCAATTAAAACATTAACCTCATCCATACATACCCACACAGAAACACTCAGAAAAATGTTTGACCAAATATCTGGGCACCTCATGGCCCACTCAACTTAACACATAAAATTAACTATCATACCCATTTGTATGCTCTCTTTATTACTGTTTTGACTCTAAACTTTAGGTTAGAGCTTATTCCATTTATTGAGTAATTTTTTTCAATGGCTATATATTTTAGTACCACAATTTACTATTGTTACTTTAAATATTCTCTTACGTGCACTTAATTTTTGTTTCCTCTGTTTTATTATTACTTGCTTTATCATTTAATTTTTTTATTATGATTTATCTCTTTGGCAATTCTAAATGGATTTTTTTTTTTTTTACTGTCACACAATCCATTTTAATAAAGCTTCTTCAGGAAGCTGGTAATAACAATCCATAAAATTAGACCATTTCTTTACACTATATCCTTTGGTTTTTGGCTTTGCCCTCCCCCAACATCTTTTTAGTGACCAGATGTATTAGAGATACTTTCTGTTGCCTTCGCATCATTTTTCCTTTTGTGGGAAGCCTTGAGGATAGTGATCAAAGCTTAGACTGACCAAAACGTGAGCTTATTTCAGCATCTAGGCCCAACCCCGCACTTTCTTTTTCTTTCCTCTTAGCTCTTAAGAGGCGATAAAAATGAAGGGATTGTATATTTAGCATGCTTCTTATTATTTTGCATTTTCTTGTGCATGCAATAAACCAACTCCTTGGGAGTCAGTTCTACCAACATTTCTAAATTCAATCAGTAACTTTTACCTTTAGAAGCTGATTGAAGCACAGCTGCAGTTTCATACTATGGATGACTAGGTAGCCATCCAGGAGGCAAATGTTCCTCAACCCCTGCCCTGTCATCTTTTCTCTCCCCCAACCACATTAAATGGACTTATTTTTATTTTTTTTTATTTATTTATTTATTTTTTTTTTTTGGTCTTTTGTCTTTTTCCGTGTCCAGCAACGGATTGC
>NW_007730222.1:123166-133898 GCF_000696425.1 Galeopterus variegatus
GTTTTTTTTAACACCCTATTTTACTCTAGTAGAATTGAATAGGCAGCTGCTTCTGCCTGCTTTTTTGACCTGTGGCCACATAGGATTGGGATCCAGCCACATCTACGTGTCTGCTATTTTATTGATCACTGTGATGGGTCAGAAGCAGAGTGAAGGCCTCAAGATATAAACCAACAACACCATTTTGACTCAAATTCCCCCATTTCTATTTAAGTTCTATTGTTACAGCTTCTGTAGTATGTTTTCTCCATATTCTTGGCATTCTTTATAGCCTTCTGATGAAACCAGGGTCTTTAATTGCCCCCCTTTTCCAGTCAGGTCACCAACAAGAAACAGATGACATACTCAAAGCGAGTGATTGAGGAGAGGTTAATAAAGGGATTACTTACAAGGATGTGGTCAGAGTTAAGAGAAATCAGAAAGGATTGGCAAAGTTCCTATGACTAGCAACAACAGGAAGCGAAGCCATCACCACCCCTAGGCCTGAAGAAGCAAAGCAAAAGGGAGCAATTAACAGAACTAGTCGAGAGATGCATCTGTGCTATAGGAAATAGCTGCCTGGCAGGAGTTGTGACCTGTATGAGTCCATTTCTGTTGCTCATAACAAAATTCCTGGAACTGGGTAATGTGTAAGAAAACAAAATTTACTGCTTACAGTTTCAAAGGCTGGGAAGTCCAAAGTCCAGGGAATGCATCTGGTGAGGGTCTCGTTGGTGGTGGTTTTACAGCATCGCAGGGGTCTCACATGGCAGAAAATGGTGGAGCAGAGAGAGATAGTTCCTCATGCCCTCTTTTTAAAGCCCTCAGAACCATGTGCATGACCACCATTAAAACATCAACTTAATCACCTGTTCAAGACCCCACCTTTCAATTACCATAAGAGGATTTCCCACCCTCTTAACAGTCACAGTGGGAATCCAGCCTCCAATACATTAAACTTTGGGGGAACACAATTCAGTTCATTACATGGCCTTTGACAGAGAAACGTGGTTCGCTACTAAACCTTAATCTAGCAAAGAGAGAGAGAAAGGGGGTAAATACCCTGAACTCCTTTTTCTCCACCTTCTGAGCTCCTGCTAGTGCTTCCCATCAGCTAAACCCAACTGGAAGCCGGACTACAAAGGACCCCTTAACACAGTCACAGAATGTTAGCATCTCAGGGCACAGAGCAGGGTGGAAAAGGCTTAAGATGGCATCTGAAAGTGGTGAATAGAAATTACCCAGAATACTGAATATCCCAAAACTACTCAATTCTCAGGTCACTTACACCTTAAAAATGCGTAAATAAATTATTGTCCTTTTCCATTTCCTCTTCCTTAGCTATCACCCTTTTGCTCTTTTTATTTCACAGACCATTTCTTCAAGGAATTGTCTAAATGTACTGTCCGCACTTTATTCTCATTCACCCCTCAACACTCTATTGTCCAGTTTTTGACTTTACTACCCCCTTTTTTGCTCTTTTTATTTCACAGACCATTTCTTCAAGGAATTGTCTAAATGTACTGTCTGCACTTTATTCTCATTCACCCCTCAACACTCTATTGTCCAGTTTTTGACTTTACTACCCCCTGAAATTTCTGTCTGGGAAGTTGCTGATTTCTTACTTAGTCATCAATCCAATCCAAACTTCCAGTTCTTACTAACTTCATTGAGGCACTCCTTTCTGAAAGCCTTCTCCCCTCTTGGTTTCTGTGTGACCACTTTCTCCCAGTTTCTCTCTCACAGGACGACTGTGGCAGCATGCAGGAGGAACAGCTCTGTGGGCTAATGAAGCAGCACCCATGACCCATGAAAGACCTGAAGGCTCCAAGGTAGAGAGGACAGTAATGGCTAGAGGTGAGTGGACAGCTGAGAGTGGACAGCATTTCCCAGCAGAAGCAGCACATGATGCCCACAATAATTCTTATTGCTATCAGTGGCTATAGAGTTGGCCATGATACTCTACAAAGTCACTCTTCAGAATGGGAAAAGCTGAAGTGATCTGGAAGGAATGAAATTTTCCATAGCAAAGACATATAGAAAACTTGACAGTGGTATCTGTTTTTAAAATAAATCTCAGCCTTCGATCAACATTCTGTTCATTTGGTTTGACCCCTCCACCCAAAACCACTTCCTATTCTCTTCTGAGCCCCAGTTTGAAGCACTGAGCAATCTCAGCTGTCAGCATTCCATCCAGCAGTACAACAGAACTGGGAGACCCCAAGCAGAGACAGGGCTGTCAGCGGTGCCTGTCCTAGCAGGCTGTAATCTCATGTGGAGAGGTGAGAAGAGAAAAATAGGATGGAAGAGGAAGAGGTGCTGAAGACTGAGCAGGCAGGTGGAATTCAAAATGCCTTTTTCCAAGTTAAAGAGACATATTCTCTGCCAGGGCTTCTGGGCCCTGCTACAGCGGTAAGTCAAATGCCAGCATTCATCTCCTTGCAAATGGGAACCACCTCCTCATCTTGGAGCACAGACAGAATGCAGTTGAGAGGCCTAGTGGAAAAAGCTGAGTATGGCTGGACAGCCCTACACAGGGCTTTGCCTCTAGATCCCCTTGAGTTCCTTCCCCAGGAGTGCTTGACAAATATGCACGGTGAAGAGGCTGTCCAAGGAATGCAGCCCTCTCAGCCATTCATTATCAAGGCTCAAAACCACTGGGGCAGGATGAGCAGACAGAGAGAGCTGGGTAGGATCCATCTCTGGTGAGGTTTGGAAGCAGGAGATACCCCTGAGTGGGCAGGCTGACTTGATGTGGTCTGGCCTAGGGGCCAGGGAATGGACAGAATGACCATCTAGCTCTCCGCCAGCCTGGTGGGTCTATGAAAAGAGACATTTGATTCATTCTCGGGCTCTACCCAAGTGACTCTGAAATATTCCTAGACAGTTGCCAGGAGAGTCAATGGTGGGTGAAACAGAGACCCAGGCGCCAAGCTTCTGCGTTTCCAAGCCATTTCCTTCAACCTCCTTTATGTGTTTTCCTCTATGCCTACTTGCTGATTCTCCTTCTCTGATAATCTGCAAGATCCCTAAGGGCAGAGGTTCCTTCCCCTCCTTCCCCCTCCTCCCACCTCCTGCTCCCTGCTGCTGCCAAGCTGTGCTGGGCTGCCTTAGAAAGAAGAATTTCTAATGGACTCAAGATCATTTCTCTGAGTCGCAACCTGTCAGCCTCAGGACTATGGAGAGGATGAGTGGGATTGGGGTGGCAAGAATGACAAGGAGGAATAAACCTGGAGTCAGGATGATTACTCATTTATGGTCTTCCAATTTATTCTGTACTCTGTTGGCCACAAAAGAGACAGACAGATGGCCCTCTCATACCCAGAAAAACAAATTTCTTACCTGGAAGAAAATTCCAGCAAAACTGAGGGTTAGATGGGGACCCAAATCTGAACCTACTTGTATCTGGACACATCTGGATCCTGTTGAGGTGGCTCTGTGCAGACAGACAGATACATTGGAGGGGAAGCTGGAATTACTCAGGTCCAGCGAGTCAGAGAGAGTGACTCAGGAAAGCCCTCCCACAGGAAGAAGGTTTGAGTAAGGATTTGTGGATAAAGAGTGAATTTGGAATAAGGAGAGGTAAGTACAGTTCTCTATAAGTGGTGTGGCGCAGGAGATAGAATGCATGGGGACTGGGGCATGCAGACCAGGACCAGGAAGCATTTTTGGAAAGCATGCAAATAATGGGAAATGAGCACATAGTTAAATTGGGCTGGGGGAGTGAGGTGGTGGGGAGAGGCAGTTCCTGAAGCTCAAGCTGAGGAGGCTGGATTGAATACAAGGGGACATTAGGAGGCAACTTGGAAATCTATTCAGACATCTACGGAGATATGTAAGAAGCTGTGATCTCTCTAGTCTCTCAAGGAGAGTCATGGAAACTCTTCTGATGCCCGAAGATTTCTAGCACAGACAGACCAAGGGGAGAAGGAGAGGTGCTTTCTCAGAAGAGCTCTGGAGGAGTCAGGAGGAGGAGGGATTAGCAACCAGCGTTGAAGGCACTCATCTCTAATAAAGCCTTTAAGAGAGATCTCCCCCTATCCTATGGGGAAAAAAACACTCTTTGGGTTGGGATGGATATAAGAAGGCTTGACTTAACAACAGTGGATTACTCAGTATTACAGCAAGGGTGCAGACAGACACTAGGAAAGATGGTGGTAGGAAGTCACTGCAGGACCGTCCTCATTGTGCTGGGTGCCTAGGACTGAGAGCTGGTGCCAGGGCTTGTCCATATGCACAGCACAGACAGCCCATGGTATAGAGCAGGCTCAACTCAAAAGTCCATCTTTAGTCCACTTTAGTTCAACAAATGATGTCTGAATATCTATCTCAAGCCAGGCACAGATTTGATAACGGGAACCACAAAAATGGATGTTTCTGCTTTAGAAGAGATTCTTACATTCTAGTAAGAGAAATGGAAACTGAATAAGTAAATGTATGAATACAATCATTTAGTTGGTGCTAACTACTATGAAGAAAATAAAACATCCAGGCCAACTAGGGAAGGAAGGCATGCTAGACACTGATGGGCTGCACAGGGCGGTGACCAAGGTTTCCCTGAGGAGTTAATGTTTGTGCTGAGCCTAGAATGGCAGCAAAGGGCACCCAAGGAAGAGCCGGAGGGAGACGCTTCCCTACTGAGAGCAGTGCATTCAATGACCTAATCTGATGCTGGGATTCATAAGAAAGGAATTAACAAAACTATGAACCTACTAGAATAAAACATTAGAGAAACACTTCAAGACATTGGTCTGGGCAAAGATTTTTGGGGCAAGAATTCATAAGCACAGGCGACACAAGCAAAAATAGACAAATGGGATTATACCAAACTAAAAATCTGCCACACAGCAAAGGAAACAATCAACAGAGTGAAGAGATAACCTACAGAATGGGAGAAAATATTTGCAAACTATGCATCAGACAAGGGATTAATAACCAGAATCTATAAGGAATTCAACCAACTCAACAGTAAAAAAACAAATAATCCAATTTAAAAATGGGCAAAAGATCTGAATAGACATTTCTCAAAAGAAGACATACAAATGGCCAACAGGTTTATAAAAAATGTTCAACATCACTAACCATCAGGGAAATACAAATCAAAAGCAGAATGAGATATCATCTCACCCCAGTTAAAATGGCTATTATTAAAAAGACAGAAAATAACAAATGCTGACAAGGATGTAGAAAAAAAGGGAACTCTCTTGTACACTGTTGGCGGGAATGTAAAGGACTATGGAGGATCACCAAAAAAACTAAAAATAAAAACACCATATGATCCAGCAATCCCATTACTGAGGACGTATTCAAAAGAAAGGAAATCGGTATGTTGAAGAGATATCTGCACTCCCATGTTTACTGCCACACTATTCATAATAGCCAGGATATGGAATCAATCTAAGTGTCCATCAACGAATAAAGAAAATGTGGAATATACACACAATGGAATATTATTCAGCCACAAAAAGCAAACAATGAAATTCTGTCATTTGTAGCAATATGGATGAGTGTGGAAGACACATGTTAAGTGAAATAAGCCAGGCAGAGAAAGACAAATATTGCATGTTTTCACTCATATTTGGGAGATAAAAAGTTGATCTCATCAAAGTAGAGTAGAATGGTGGTTAGTAGAGGCTGGGAAAGGGAGATGGGGGATAGAAGAAGTTGGTTAATGGGTAGAAAAATATAAGTTCTAGTATGCAATAGCACAGTAGGGTGATTATAGTTAACAGTAATTTATTTTATATTCCAAAATAGCTAGATGAGAAGCTTTGGAATATTCCCAACACAAAGATATGATTCTTTGAAGTGATGAATATCCCAATCATCCTGACTTTATCATTACTCATTATATATATATATATATATATCAAAATATCATGTGTATCCCGTAAACTACATATATTATTATGTATCAATTTTGAAATAATACTTTTTTAAAAAGGGAATCAATAAGATGTTTGGTGTTCACAATAAGGGCTATGCCTAAGATTTCACATGCACAGGCAGAAACAGAGAGGAAAAATAAGATATTGAGTGTCTAAATGGGACCTAACAGGGGTTAAGCTTAAGAGAGAGAGACAAAGAAGTGGGCATCTGGTGAGCGGTGTGTTTCCTGTGTGTGCAACTCTTGTAGTTAATTAGCTTGTGCTCATGGAGCCTATGAGAGTGTGGCCACTGAGCTCATGACTTAGTGCTGCTTTGAGGGACTGAACAGAGGCTGAATCTGTCTCCAGGAAAGTAATTTAGAGAAGCAGATAGAAAAGCTCAGTGAGCAAGCCCCTGGGGTCTCCCACTCTCTGGGTGATGATTGCTCCCAATGTTTTCAGGGTCTGTCTTTCCACAAGACAGCCAGAGCCTCAAGGCACATGGTTATGCCCAGTGTGTGTCCACAACGGCCACATCAAGCAAGAACAGGGATTCTCTTTACACCCTCAACCTTTATTATTATTTCAACCCAAGGAGATAGGAAGACAGCTGGCACTGAACACTGGACTAATTTTCAAGATTCTGGGGCTCCAGGCGTGGCTGTCCCACTCCCATATTACTTTTTTTTTCCTGTGGGTTTTAGTTTCCCTGTATATAAAACCAGGAGATTGCATACTGTTTCTAAGGACTCCTCCTGCTTTGACAGTCTCATAAAATATAGAAGATCTTTCATTAGAGGGGATGCATGGGAACTCTTAGTAGGTACAGTATAGCAACATCAAAAATCAAATGGACCAGGGAGATCAGGTACATTGGTTAGGAATGCATTTGGCTGCAAGTAACAGAAATGTGACAAACAATAGCATAAGCTAAAAGGGGACTATTTTTTAAAACAAAAACAAAAACAACCAATAAACTGAATTGCTATGACCCCAGGTCTGTGCTGAGTAAGAAAGAAGTAAAGTTGGGTTTAGAGTGATTGGTTATCAGCTAAGGTACTTGGGCATAAAAAAAAAGTGATAACGTCAGAGGAATCACTCAAGTAGGGGAGCGAGAGCCAAGAAAGAGGAATGTGGTCAGTGAGGGGATGAAGTGATTACAATATTAGTGGAAGAATTTCAGGAGATGAAAACATCCTATGTGTGCCAATAAGACAGAGCTGGCAAAGTGCATTGAGGCAAAAGAGGAAACAATAATTACTCACCTGGACTCTGATCCTTTCTTAGTACCTCCTAGAGATGGCAGACTCCTGATCAGCCCTCCTCTGCCCTATCCCGCAAATCACATCTAGAACATTAATAGAGAAGAGGCAGACTGGTGAAACCAGGTAGCAGAGACACCAATAACAGTCTGTCCCCAAGGAGGGTACCAGCCACCACCTGGCAGGAAAGGACTAGATGCTGGTGGGATTGAATGTCTGTACCTCGGTGGGGGAGCTGCTGGGGTGGCAGCTTGCAAATGGTCTGGAAACAAGGGAGAGCCATGAGAATCTACTCCACTGTCCACCAGGGGCACCAAATAAGCCAAGTGAGCTGCTTCTTTGCTGTCCAAAGGTCTCTCTGTGTTCTGAGGACCACTCTCATCCTGGCCACGAGAAGCTCCTTAGTGCCCAGCCTGTCACGATTGGACTTAAACAGCTATTTCTCCTATTCATGCCTTTACTGCTTTGCTCACTTGGAATCTTAACTGTGACTGCTCTGGAAGGTCTCTCTGTGTTCTGAGGACCACTCTCATCCTGGCCACGAGAAGCTCCTTAGTGCCCAGCCTGTCACGATTGGACTTAAACAGGTATTTCTCCTATTCATGCCTTTACTGCTTTGCTCACTTGGAATCTTAACTGTGACTGCTCTGGTCACTCTGTTGAATGCCACCAATTTCACAGTTTTTAAGAGGCATCCAAACAGGATAGCTTTACTCTCAGCATTAGGGATTCTAAAATATAAAGATACAGAATACAAATTCCATGAACCCATGTAAATGGTTAGCCCACTGGAATGTAAGCTCCATCAGGTGTGGATGTTGCTGCTTGTTCACTGCTGATTTTCAATGATAAGAACAAGACCTGGCACATAGTAGGTGGCTAATACATTTTTCCTGAGTGTTGAGTATGAGCAGCTGTGTCCGGGAGCATTTATATGGCTCTCCAGTGTTACACTGAGGAACATCCTCCCTGCCAATAATCAAGCATCCTGCTAGAGACCAGGTAGCTTGAGTCTCTCCTGCCTCAGGTGAAGTTCCTGTCCACCTGAGGTTAGGGGATGAGCCCTGGGCACCTTACCATGCGTAGAACTTGTCTTGATTCTCATGGGGTCCCACTCTCAGTGACCTGGTATGCCAGCATTGGAACATAATGCTTCCCTCTGTGGCCACACCTTTCTTCTGGGGGTTGAAACTGCCTCAGAGCCTCCCCAAGCCAGCTCTTGGGGTTTTCTCCTGCCCCTCCCCTCTTCCACTTGCTAGTACTTTTTCACAAATGCTTTGGCCATGTCTCCTTTGCTGAGGCTGAAAGGAGTCAATGGGAGGAGGAAGCCAAAAGCCCCAGGTCACCAGTGACTGGGCAACTCAGGGGGAAGCAAAGCCCGGGCAAATAATTCCTATCATCTCCCCCCACACCCCCATTCCCCCTTTTCCTCATGGAAACAAAGTGGATTTGAGGTGAAACATCTGTTTTGCTTTGAGCACACATCATCTGTCTTTTCTTCTCTTCAGCTTAACCCTTCCTCTGCCACTGGGAGCTTTGCCAAATCCACCTCACTTAATCCATCTCCCCAGCAACAACAAAGGCACAATCTCCTTGAGGGACATTACTCAGTTTACAGACAGAATTTATGGGATGATTTGTTCCTCTTCTTCCTTTTGGCTACCATGTGTCTGCACTGAGTTCAGAGCTTTAGACAATGTCTGCCCTCTTCATGCATCCAACATTCACCTATGAGCGTGTAAGTACGTATGCAGCACTCTGCTCATTGCTGGAGACACAGTGATTAACAAGACGGACATGGTCCTTTCAGAGATTAGGTTCAGTGCGAGGGACACACAAAGGAGCAAACCAATAAATAAATAAGTCATCACAACTTGTGATAAGTGTCTAAGAAGTCAATACCTGGGATGTTGTGAAAGATAAGGGGGCAGAGTCCTAGCAGGTCAAAAAGGTCCTCTCCATGGAGAAGACATTTAAGTTGAGATACTGACATACCTATGGAAAGAGATGAGTGAACAGGATTCTAAGAAAACAGGTACTGACTTTAAAGGACATAAAATATTCTAGTGTTTTCTAAGAATGTCTAATGAAATTTTAAAAACCATCATGTTGACTTAACTGGCACATCTGGTGCATAGTCAATGAGGCAGAAGACAGAGGCACAGTAAGATCAGACAGGAAGGCAGGGGCCAGCGTGGACAAGCCGTGCAGCCTGCAGAGGAGCTGCGCTTTTCTTCTGGGTGCACTGGAAAGTAAACCATTGGAGAGCTCTGACGAAGTTTGTGATCACTCTGAGACAAATCCCTGGGGCCATACTGGAGTGACTCAGACACTCACCTCAGCCTCATCCCCAACCTCCGTTTTCAATTCCCACCCCCATGTCCAGTCCCAGCAACCAGAAAAAGTTAGGTCATGTAATCATTTCACAGATTCTTCATTCCTCAAATAGGGACAATAAAAAGAGATACAGTTCAAATCAGTCCATCTGGCAACCTCTGAGTAACTGGAGATTTTGGTCAATGGTCAACAGTTAGCAAAAATGAGATTTTTGAATTATTGTGAGAAGTTTCAATGATCCAGCCTCTCCCTGTCCCCCATGACTGTGAATAATCCCAAATTTTTTATAGGACAGTACAGAACTTTTTAGGCCAGAGGATGTTTGCCAGATATTTCTACTCTGGGTGGTTACAAAAAAACGATATCTAATAACAGCCTAGATCTCTTGGGATTGAAGACTCACACTACACCCAGATATGCAGAGAAAGTGTGGCTTCTTCACAGCTCTCTAACTGATATGATCCTCCCCAGATGCTGGGAGAAGAAAAAAGTAAATTCAACCCAAATGGGTAATTTCAGTGAAATGCAGTAATTTAAACAGTGCTTTTAGGTAAAATGCCCAGGTTCTCAGATTTCATTACTTTCCCACCCTTTCCTTTCCCAGTATGGCTTTTGGGCATATGAACGTGACTTATTGTGTCCTAAAAGCAGTGGACAGAGAAGAGGCCCTTGTATACACATAGTGCCCTCTGAACCTGGCTGACCAACACTGTAGAGCAGGACCATTTAGGAGGATGGTTCTATCCTGGCCAATCTCCTGACGTTGGCTATTGAGGGCCTTGGCTGGCACAACTCACGGTCTAATCTCTCCTTCAGTTTGCCTGCAGCCCAGTAGCCCTCCCTGCTTGTCCTGGCCCTACCTGAGCTCCCCCTGTCATTGTGGATGGTGCTAAGGGACGGCTGGAACTTCCTATCGTTTTTGTCCAGGAGATCCATTCCATAGCTAAAAGGCCTTGTTAGCCCTGCTCCCAAAATGCATCCCCACTGTCCTCAGCAAGCTCCTTAGCAGACCCTCAGCCAACTTGCCATCCCCAGGACTATATCCCGCCCATGCCATACCCCAGGGCAGTTTGAAAGAACAAAATCCAGGTCTTTCCTCTCCCAGACCATGGGGCCCCATCAATTTTATTTTGATGTGGCCAACACCAGGTTGGCACTTTTCAGGTGAACGCTTCCAAGAGTTAAGGGAGATGTTTACCAGCCTTCAAACTCCATCATATCTAGACAATGTGGATGGTTTTTAAGTGTTTGTTCCCACCCTTCATCCCATCGCCTGCTCAACATCTT
>NW_007730222.1:134293-136036 GCF_000696425.1 Galeopterus variegatus
AATGTGGATGGTTTTTAAGTGTTTGTTCCCACCCTTCATCCCATCGCCTGCTCAACATCTTCCTTTATCCCCCTCCTCTGTCCTCACTCCTTTTCCCACCTCCCTTGTAGAGCAAACATGGGTGGCCATGGTCGTTTCTCTATGTTTTATCTCCCTTCTACCCTAGTTATCCCTTTGGAGATAACACAGGACTCTTTACTTGTGTTCCTCCCTTTTTATCATCATCTGTGGCATAATTTTCAATAATTAATGGAGTCTAAAAGGAGCATCTATTTGATCTTGATCTTTGAAGTGTTTTCTTTTAAGTGGAAACATACAACCTCTATTCTTTCTCTGTAGGTCCAAATACCCTATCAGACATGTAGTAAATAATATTTTGCAAATACTGTTTATTGATTTTTCAACATTCACATAACTGTTGAAAAAGTTATAGTGACTTTATGGTTACAAAAGTTCATGAAAATGCTACAACTATGCAAATTTCAAAAGCATGTACACTTGACAAATACCAGAGGGTGGAGTAGCTCAGAGAAAAGGTGGAGGGAAGTGATTGCACACTGAATTCATCCCTAAATACTGGGGAATTAGGATACTTTCTAACATTTTTTAATGAGGAAATTTTAATATATTGTTTCAAGTAATAAATACATCTCATGGAGGGGGTACTAGGAATCAGCTAAATTTCACATCTAACAGTATCAAAAGATGCTATTTAAAGTTAAAAAAAAAATTTTAATGGAGGCAAAAGTGTGTTATATACATTTATGGAGATAACCAGCAGAAGCTCTAAAATTAGAAACCGTTCTAAATGTTTGCCTCTGAGGAGTGGGGCATGTGCAAGGAGAATTCTTTTCACTTTCCACTCTGCGCATTTCTATGCATGTATTTCTTCTCCCATGACAAAGCTGTTGTGGAGAAGGTGGTGGCTGACATTAGTCCCAAAGACTGAAGGGTGTTTCACAGGAGACAGTAAGTGGCTGTTGTGGGGTGGAGCGGAGTGGACGGCCTCAGACACAGAGGACCAGTTTTGAGGGCTATGTGCCTGGTGGTGGCCAGAGCAGGAAAGAAACAGATTGGGCACAGGAGCTGCCAGCCTCAGAACAGATTCTGGGGTTATGCTGTGAGGTGCCCTGCCAAGGTGCCCGGCCACCTGGAGACAAGGCACAGTGGTGTGGCAAGTGTGGCTACTGCAGACAGATGTCAACATGCAGGTGTGGGACAGCTCTCCACCCCACCACATCATGAGGACAAATCTGGGCCATGGACTGGGAGCTGGGAGCTGCAGGCAGGGGCACCAAGAAATCCATCCAGGCACGGTGACCTCAGAGATGAAAAGAAGCGAATCTGGATAGAATCCCAATCCTGTAGTCCGGACTCCCACGGGCTATGGCCCACACACTACATGGGTGCCCAGGGTTCATTCTTAGGTATAGGAAGGAGGTGCAGAGGACGTTTCAGAAAAGATGTATCAGGGCCTGGAAGAAAAGGCATTGAAGGCAAAGGAAACAATAAAAGCAAAGTCACAGAGAAGGGACAGCACCAAAATGAAGGAGTTGAATCACAGTGTAAATGCAAGTAGAGCCCTGAGAGAAAAAAGACCATTATAGAGAAAAGGTTGTGTAATTAAGTCACAGGGCCCCTAAGGACACTATTTGGATCTCTACAACAGTCCCCTTCCCCCCACTTTTTTTTTTTTGTCTTTTTCCGTGTCTGGCAACGGATCGCAACCCTCAGTGTCGCCCC
>NW_007730222.1:136803-138513 GCF_000696425.1 Galeopterus variegatus
GGGCTGGCCCCCCCCCCACTTTTTTTTTTTTTTAAATTCTACCCCAAAGCCTATAAAGAATAGGCAGATGCCCATTAACAAAGGAAGCTGATTGTGTTGGAGATACTGGGTGTGTGTGTGAGTGTGAGTGTGAGTGCGTGTGTGTGTGTGTGTGTGAATTTCTTTGCATTGGGGTATAGGAAATGGGTTGGGAAATGTCATCTTGGGGGGTGCCCACCCCCAGGTGATGTCAACTGTAGTCCTCCTGGGATGGTTTTTGGAGGTTTTATTTTTCTTGGAGTTGCTCTTTCTGCCAGCAGCCTCTTTGGATCCCCTCTTCCTTGGAAGACAATTTCCTCCCCTGACTGGCTCCTCTTCAGAAGAGAATTTCCTCTTGAGGACACTCCTATTGCCTGCCTGTTTGGGATCACTCTTTGTTTCCTCCTTGGGTGACAGTGTCTTCCTCTTGGGACCACTTGTGCTGCCAGCTGACTCATCAGGGTCACTGCTACCAGCTCCTCCTTGGAGCAAGATTTCCTTTTGTTGGGTTTGGAGAAAGAGATGAGTGGGTATGGGGAAAATAGAGTAGTTTAGTCAGGCCCCCTTGCCTCAGGTCCAGTTGGGGGTGGTGCAGTGTATTCTTTGTAAACAAGTTGTGTGGGAGTAGAGTTAGTGCTCATGCGTGCCCGTGTATTTTTAGCATGTTGCTATTCTTGTGTGTTCTTCAGAGTGTGTGAAGCAGTGGCTCTGAACTGCTGGTCAGCAGAGAGCTTGCATCTAGAAATAAAGACTATTCTTTTTTCAACCACAGCTCCAAGGACTTTTTCCTGTTACCTAGCTCGTAGACCTGCACGTGAAGGGTTTGTGAATGGGCTCGATGGATCTGTGAGCTCCAGATCCAGCCCTAGATCTACAGTGAGTCTTCCATTCCATCCTCTTGAGGAGGCTCCTGGTGCTTTTGCTTCTTTTGGGATCTTCACGGGTCTCCTCTCACTCCTCTGGAGTGCTACTGCTGTTCTCTGAAGATGCAAGGGCATACGCAGCCATCTCTTTTCCTTCCTCCAGTGTCTTTTGTCCTGCTTCTCCAGCTTCCCAGCTCTCTCCACGGCTGCTTCTTGTGCTGAACCATTGCTTCCTTCATGACGTCCAGATTCATTTGTGGACTCTCTCCAGTCTCAGTGAAGGACTGCCACTCTTCGACTTGTTCTGGAAGCTTCTCCCCAGATATGCCCTAGGGCATCTCAGAGAAGTAATTGATTCCTGGGGCAACACTGCATTTGTTTGCCAGGTATCAGGTACGGGCCTTTATTCTCAGCAGCTGCTCGACTAGAGCAGGTGGAGTGGAGTACAAGTCCACATTTTGGCATGTTTCCCCTTGTCTTCAGGGATCTGGAAACTTGATCCCTTTGCCAATCCCTGGGAGTGACTCAAACACCAGGGGTGGCCATCTGGTGATTCTTAATAAAGGGAGAGGGGGGCTATCAGAATGGGGAGGGGAGGACCACAAATCTCCCCAAAAGACTGTAATGCACTTTCCCCATGCCTGTAGTTGCTGCTCCTATATCCCACTCAAATGACCTCTAAGTATTTCACTCTCACCCTCTCAAGTCTACGTTGAGCATGGTGGGTCCAGAGCAGTTGAGATGAGTTGTGTTCTAGCTAAGCACCCTTTGCAAGTTGTTTCACAATCAGCATTACATTTCAACTATTTCACTCTCCCCACCTCAAATC
>NW_007730222.1:139000-143463 GCF_000696425.1 Galeopterus variegatus
TTGCAAGTTGTTTCACAATCAGCATTACATTTCAACTATTTCACTCTCCCCACCTCAAATCCCCTATCCACACAAAGAAACTCACCCAGACCCCTAAGCCACTTGCCAATGCTCAATGTGCAAACATTCCCATGAGCTGAGACAGAAAAAGAGGTAAAAATGGATGCGTTTGTCACCTTCTTTCTCTCCCTACTGAGTCTAAAGCACTTGTTTTCACACACTCACTGGAAACCAAAAGACTGGGGGGCATTCTCTTCCTCTCTGCAGACTAGAAATCTCACTTTTTGCAAGGTTTGGATTCTGCTAAATTTTCATTTCAAGAAATTATTTAGAAAAACCCTATGAATTGTCAAGCTTGAACAGTAAATTACAAATTTGGATAAACTGGCATCAGAGCTAGAGAAGTGGTTGTTTAAGCAGTACCAGTGACCCTCAGTGATCAGCCCAAACAACTGTTCCTATAACGCCTACTGACTCGACCGCAGATTTGGGAGAGATACAAAGAAAGAATAAACCTTGGGCCTGGCCCCTAATGAGTTTACAGATGAGAACCAGAGCAAGGATTGCCCTTGTAATTTACTTAATTGGAGCATGGAAACAACCTGAAAGTCCAGCAAGGGGGGATGCATTAAGTAAAGAATAATACTTCCGTACAGGAAGAAAAATCCAACCATCATAACACTGAGGCAGCTGTAAATGTGCTGATAACAAATGATCTCCAAAATATATAATTTTTTTAAAAAGTAAGGAGCAAAATCAAAATGGTAAATATAGTATGTTACTATTTGTGCACAAGAGAACTTACACTCCTTCCCACAACTCGCCCCCATCCCCACATATACTCTGTCTCTCTGTACATATTATATTGTCATAGAATAGCCCTGGAAGGATTCACACACACACACACACACACACACACACACACAATAATGGTTACCTCATTATATACCTTTTCAGAGTTTTGATTAATTAATTGGAGAATACATTCCCCTGGTTCGAAACTCAAAGGAATAAAAGGGTATATAACGAAAAGTGTCTCTCCAACCCTGTTACCAGCCTCACTCAGCATTCCTGCCAGGAGCAACCACTGTGACCAATTTCTTATACATCCGTCCAGAGGTATTCTACTCATTTATACACACACATGTTCATACATATCTTTTTGTGTCCTTTTTAAAACCATGGACACGTATTGATTCTTCCTATCATTTATTTATTCTTTATTCTTCCTATTAAAATCTAGATACACAGTTATGGATATTCAAAGCTGTACCCCACAGAGATGTACGATCAATTGTTTCAATAAATAAAAATAAATACGATCTAGATAATTAAAAAATGGCCCATGGGAAACAGACATGCAGAGAACAATAGAGTGTCAGAAGAACGTGAGGAACACAGATGCCTCCCCAGGTTGAAGTGTCAGAGAAGACCCTACAGAGGTGACAAGGTGGACCTGGAGTTGTTAAGAAAAACCTGGAGATCAAGCTGCTTAAGAAGGGAAGCCTCCAAGATGAGGCTAAGCATCTGGCCTTTGCGGACAAGTAAATGAAGACCAGCCACAGCCTGCAGTGTCATTGCTATGAGGGAAAGACCCCAGATCCCAGGTGGCAGCAGAGGTGCCCAGGCAGCACCCATGGATGACCCTCTGCCTGAGCAAACCACGGAGGAAAGGAGAGGGGGTGGTCAGCAGTTAATGCTCAAGACTATACTCCGCTATATAATCAAATCCTATACTTTTCAGAATTCCTGCTGTTGGTTTGGGCTTTTATAAGAGTCCCAACCCTTTTTATTATTTTTTTCCAGGCTTTTTTGTGTTTTCCTTATGCTTTGGGTTTCACAACACGCTTTGGCTGCCCCTCCACTCGCACCTGCCCCCCCACCCCCCGCCATCCGACCAAGTCATTGTTTCTCAAGGGAAAGTCAGAAGCAATTGCTTTCTAGGGAGAAATTCTTCTCATGGGGTCTCCTTGCTTAATAACAAGTTCTCTCTGTGACTTCTACAGGAAGGGGAGAAATACCAGTCAGGACCCCATGTTGAATGGGACCAGGAAGACGTCCAGAATTCTGGGGATTTCAGAGATCTATGATGTCTCAGAATAGAGGACCATCATCTACCTTCCAGGCCTTCAAGGTCGTTCCTAGCAGAGATGTCAGCAGCACCAGCCTTCCATGGCTAGGTGGGGATCCCTTTGATTCACTTATCTCAGGCCACGTGTAAGGAAGAGGGGAGTCAGTGACCAGCTTACTCCCAAATATCTGGCAACAGTCAGATCAGCAGTAACCCCTCACATCCAGTACAGATACAGTTGAACTTGCTGCAGTGTCTGAACTGTCCCCATCACTCATTCTATTGGAAGAAGTCACTGAAGTCCTCTGTAAGTGGCCAGTGATTTTTGTAAAGAGAGACCATGTGACACAAAGCCATCATCAGTCATTCACAGCTGATCTTCGATAAAGCAAACTTACCCTCGAAACCAGAGCAGACTCATGAAGAAGAAGATACAAACTGAACCGGAGGAGACCGTAAGGACTACCTAGCTCAACTCCATTATTTTGCATTTAAGGAAACTGATTCCAGGGCTACCAGTGTAATTGCAAAGCAAATTATTGATGGGAAGAGGTAAACTCACTTCCATATCAGGACTTATTCCATGGGATCAATTCATGGAATTGTGCCATTTTAGAACTGAAGTGCCCGGAAATGAGAGGCTTAGATCAGAGTCAGAAATTTCAGAAAATATGTTGGGAAGGCTTAGGCAAAAGAGGCAGTTGTTCCTGTTATTGATGTGTGACACACCACCCCAAAACTTAGCAGCTTAAGGTAATGATAATGCTGCTTTTGCTTGTGAATCTGAAATGTGGACAAGCCCCAGGGGGGACAACTCATCTCTGCTCTGCTCAGCATCAGCTGGGGCAGTTGGGAGGCTGGGATCATCTGAAGTCTTGTCCAATCGCGTGTCTAGCTGTTGATGCCAGCCATCCGCTGAGACAGGAAATGGAACTGTGGCCAGAGCCCTACATGTGTCCTCTTCATGTAGCAACTCAGAACATGGTTCCTGGGTTCCGCAGGGTGTGTCCTAAGAGAGAGCCAGGCACAAGTCAAATAGTTTTGTACAACCCAGTCTTGGAAGTCCCATAGCATGTGCCACGTTATGTGTGTCATGGCAGTCACAAAACCTGGCCCATCTTCAAGAGGAGGGGAATTAAGTTACAACGTTTGATGGAGAAATATCAAATAATTTGCAGACACCTTATGAAACTGCCACAATAGGTAAATTTCCAAAGCTGATTCTTCCCAACTAATTACTAAACAGGCCCTGAGTCAAGATGTAAATGTAGGGGTTTCCTTGGTCCAACAAAAAAAAACCATAATGGAGGAATATCATTTCTAATTCTCTTGGCTTCTGAAATTCCTGAATCACCCGGCTCACCCAGATTCTGTAGCTTAAGATATAGGTATCTCAAGAATCAAAAACAAAAAAATAAGTCCTTTCATGTTTCAGCTTCCTAAAGCAGAGAATTCAATTAAGTCCATCAGAAAAATAAGTGAGGCAGTCAGTGAGAGTTTCAATGAGGGAAGAATAGAGCAGGCACCCACCAACTTTCAACAACAAAGGCAAAATAAGAATCTTAAGGTCTTACAAAAACAAAAGAGACCATAGCAAAATGGTTTCCTAACAATCAGCTTGGGAATGCTGGATGGGACTCACCTTCTCTGGCCATTTATTGGAAATCTATGGACACAAGAATGATCCTTCCCTCCCAGGGTTAATAAGGCAAGGCAAGATGCTCTCTGAGTTTTGCAGGCAAGGCGTAATGAGAGGGGACCTAAGTGCTCTTTGACCATTCGTATTTCTTTGATAAGGTTTCTAAGTGCCAAGGTTTTCCACCATCTAGTATTCTTCTGGGCTAAGGTAGAAAACCTTCTATCTGCCTTTATTACAATGCAAAAATGCATCCCATTAACCTCTTAGTCCTGCAGTCACACCACCAAAAAAACACAAAAAAACCAGGATTCTGAGGAGAGAGATGCTTAGGCCAAACTGGACAAATTTTGACAAGTGAAAAGGTAGATAGAAATGGTCTAGGTGGAGGGGAAGAGTAGAGAAAGTTGTGAAATACAGAGGCAGGCGAGTCAAAATAAAGAGGAAATGTCACTAGAAAGGTGGGGGAATGAGTATTAGCAGAACAGTTAGAAGGAGCAGGAGCCCTGACAATAAACATGGATGACAAAAATTTGCATCTGGTGGAGCTAAGGAGCTGAATTCTCCACCTCTGTAAAAATCCATAACCCACCAGCTGTGGACATTTGCCTTCCTAGGGTCTGGTATGTGGATGTGTAGATGAGGTCAAGAAGGGAGGGGAAGACAGTCCCACCACCTAATCTCATCAGTTCTATTCTCTCCTCTCTCTCTCTCTCTCTCTCTCTCTCACACACACACACACACACACACACACAC
>NW_007730222.1:143937-146888 GCF_000696425.1 Galeopterus variegatus
CGTGTGTGCATGAGGGTGTGTGTGAGTGTGGGTGTGTATGTGAGTGTGTGTGAGTGTGTGTACAGGGATGGCAGAGAGAGAAGAGAGAGGGAGGGAAGAAAGGAAGAGAAACAGGGAAACAAACGTTGACACTTGAAAAGTCTTTCCTCACGTTGAGGCCACAGTAAATCAGACAATAATGAAATTCTGCCCAGATTAAACACTCATCAACAGAAAACTTGGAAGCAGGTGAGGAATTATATCACAAAACCTCAGTGTCATGTAAATCTCACTGAACAGAGAAATCAAAACCTTAGTGACAATTACAATCTTCTTATAACAAAATTGTTTCAGAAAATGGGAGAAAGAAGAATGGAAACATTTCTGCACGTGATTAAAGGGGGAGCAGGGCTCCAGGGCGGGGGAGCTGGGGAGGGAGGAGGGGGCGTGCTGGAGTGATAAATATAGAACCATAATTTAGGAGACAGTAGGAAACGCTTTGTGTGTGTTCATTGGAAGTGCATTCTAGAGGCTGCAGTTTGTTCACCATGAATGTCATGACCTTGGGCTCCTTGAGGGAATGTGGGCTCCACCCTGTCCCCATGGTGAAGGAAAGAAGCGAGAAACCATGTCATTCAATGGATGAAAGAAGTTCCAGTTTATATGGTGGAGGAAACCATTTTTTTTGTTTTGCTTTTGTTTTTCTGTTTCATTCTTTGGATTAAAGAGAGAAACACTGTGGGATTACAGCAAAGCCATCTTGTTTGCCAAGGAAAGAGACTCAGAGATGGGGTGGTTTGAGAACAGCCTCATGCCATTTTAGAGTGACAAGATGGATTCCTCTTTCTGCTCCCAGCCACAAAGATTCTGGTTAATCAAATGAGCATTTGGCCCGAGGGACACGGAGGTGTTGGGAACTGGCTTTGGGAAGAGAATTCCTCCTGCTTATCTGGGACAGTTTTTCTTTTCCCAGCGACCTGGCTCTGTGCCTCAGGATAGAGAAGAGTTGATCAGACTGGCTCCGGAAAGCTCTGCTGAACTGCAGGGTTGAGGTCTGTTACACATTTGGGATGAAATTCTTGGTTTTGAAATAGAAAAATGGTAAAAGATCATTCTTCACTAAATTTCTGCCAGCTGACTTCTACTCACTCACTTGTTTTTCAAATTCCCTCCTTCCATCCTTTCACACAATTGGAACACAGCTAGAGCATTTTAGAGCTAAGGTCTTGAAGATGATCTGGGGCCATGATGGCCAAGCTGTAGTTGTATCCCAGATGTAAGGGCAGTGCGTGAAGAGATGATGTTTATAAACTCAATAAGACACAGGCTCCCAAGCCATCCCAGACCCATCTGATCAAAACCTCTGCATTTGTAACAAGCTCTCAGGTATGTCTCATGTGGCCATCCCTGGTCTCCAGACAAGAGTTTGGAAGCCACTGAAAACCAACCCCCTTATTGTAACACTATGTAAACTAAGACTCAGAGCAGGAAGTACTGCCAAAGACCACCGACAGCTGGAACTACAACACAAATATGTCACTTCCTAGTCCAGAATCTTTCCACTATACCTGCAATCTTTTGCAAAGCATGAGTAAGGCCTGAATCCTGTTCACACCTAAGCCAACCCTGAGCACACCTCTAGGAAGTCCACGGTCATAATGGTGATGATGGCAGCAGCGGTAGGTTGGTGCTCACCAATGCTGACTATGTGCTTGGCACTGAATAATAACTTATTTCTCAAAACAATCCCAGTGGGTAGGCTCTATAATTGAATTGAGGCACAGAGAGGTCAGGGAAGTTGTGCAAAGTCACACAGCTAGAAGGAGGTGGGACTGGGCAGAAGATAGAGGAAGCGCCAGACTTCTCAACCTGCTTTTCAGGTGCATTTTAGCACTTTGCCTTTTTGTATCACAAGACAGTCTCACTGTGAGCTATTACTCTTGACCTTAACTTTTCCCCTCCTTACCCTCCCTACCTGCTTGTAGGTGCAACAGCAGATGGTAGAATGATCCTGGAATTAAGGAGAAACACTCAACAGGAATCCTGAAGATGATCGGAGACATGGGAAAGCACTGCTGCTCGTGGAGATAAGTGCTGAGAAGGCATTTTAGGAGACAGCATAACAGGAGGGGCCAGGCATAGAGCCAATTAATGTCATGCCTTCTTCCCCCTCCACCCCCAGGTTCCTACACAATTGAAAACAGGACTCAGATAAGGATCAAAGTAAGCATCAGCTTTATTCCCCTGCCCCAAATACAGGGATTCTGCTTTACTGTGTAGGAGGACATGAGTTAGACTTTCTCTGGTTCAGAAGGATCTACTGGAAACTTCTTTTCTACCACCCTCCCCACTTTCTCCATCCATATAATCCAGACACAGGGATCTATTTTAGGAAAAGCAGAGAGGGCTGAATAAATTTTGAGCTAGTTACTGTAAGAGGAAGACCACCAAAGCAGTGACATTGGATATAATCTTACCACCCACTTTCTCCATCCATATAATCCAGACACAGGGATCTATTTTAGGAAAAGCAGAGAGGGCAGAATAAATTTTGAGCTAGTTACTGTAAGAGGAAGACCACCAAAGCAGTGACATTGGATATAATCTTACCGATCAGATGAGTCATTCTGCTTAGAGATTCAGAAGCCAGGAAGTAGGTGAGGGCTATGGAGGGAGGTGCCAGAAGTATTTCTCTACTTCTATTCCTTCCTGAAGGAAGGAGCAGAAATCCCTTCTCCTCTACACAAGTATGAAGAGTGTGGGGTAATGGGTGTTGTCTACTCACCAGGACTTGACCCTGATATGCCCCATGACTCTCCCTATGCACCAACTACCCCATCAGTGCATCAAACTCTTCAACCTCCATTTCCCCAGTGGAGCTGATTTGCCTTGAGTCATTCAAACTCTCTTCCGTTCACCTTTTGTAACCAAGGGAACCTTGAATGTTGGATAGAAGAACCCCAGCCCTATAA
>NW_007730222.1:147804-151447 GCF_000696425.1 Galeopterus variegatus
CTCAGCACTGCCAGCAGGAAGTTCTGAGCTTATGATCTGCCTCTGCAGCCCCCTGGGAAAGCTGTATCATGAGCATTTGGGATCATTTCATATTTCATAAATGGGTTTAACTCACACTCATGAGGTCAATTGGAAAGCCTACTGGATTTAATTATGCTGGAAAGGGAGGCAGCCAGAAACATCTCACATGGAACAGGAGAGGCAGCTGGGAGAAAGCAAGCAGACAGAGGGAGATTTGACGTGACGTGAGTCATCTTCCTCGGGAAGAGGGGCTAACACCATGCAGCACCCCAGGGTAAAAACAACAGTCTCTGAGCCAGGCAGGATGCAAAAATGATTCTGGTCCCAATCCATTCCCAGGAGGGCCCATGCCCAGGAAGGCATTGAGGGGTTGGTTTGTTTCACATTGATGAGTGCAAAATAAGCCATGTAAAATGGCACATACTCTTGTACCCAGATCCTTTAAAAAAAAAAAGTGTGATAAAGCTACAAAACAGGTCAACACCCTTCATCTCTTGCTCTCCATTATTAGATCTGACTGTGCTCTGAGTCTAGGGTATGAAGCTGGCAGTTTTGTATAAAGTTGACTTATGGACAATTTTGATGGGACAAAAAACAAGAATCCATGTGAAAGCATGGAGGAGGGACATTGACAGAAAATCACAGAGATAAAATGAATGAGGAACTGATGAGCACGTACACCACCCCCATGAGGACATGGATTCATGGAACAAGGAGGAGACACACTGACTAAACCAATACAGGCTGACAAGCCAGGCCAGGGTCGGGCTGCCAGTAATTGCTGTGGCAGAGATTGCTCATTGTTCCCCAATATCCTTTTCTCTTTCTTCCATAATACAATTGTAACTGTGCATGTTGCTACTCATCATAAAGATTGAATTTTTCAGCCTCCTTTGCAGCAAGTGTGGCCAAGAGACTCCCTTCTTGCTGATGGGACATAAACTCAAGTGTCTTATGGCAACCCCTTGAAATCTCCCTTAAGAGACAGATGGAATGCTCACTTGACCTCCTCTTTACCATCCCTCTCTCCACCTGCTGCCATCGTGGGCCATGATGACAAGGGCCACGTTCCAGGGATGGAAGAGTGATGAGCTCTGTGGAGCCTTGGTCCCCAAGAATGTTCCAGAGCAGAATTATCACATCAGTGGTGGAAGGCTTATCTCCAAACCTCGTGTTCCATCTCTGAGAGAGACAGCTTACACCCTGGAATGGGTGACTGTAAATCTGAGACCAGCTTCCGCTGTAAGTGACAAAAATAAACTAAAATAACTGTCATTTAAATGAAATAAAAGCTAATTTCTCTCTCACATAAACAAAGACCTACCTCTTGTATTTCAATTCTTTTTTCTCTTTCTCTAGAAATAAAGATGACTCTCAGGGAGCACAGTCAATCCTGTCTTCTCAGAAGTCAATTATCCCAGTGGACCACTCCTCCTTTTCCCACTGTGTTTCTTCATTGTCCCCCAATATCTACCTTTCCACGGCTCCCCTTATCCCTTTCGAGTTTGGGAGAGCAGAAGATCCCAGGGAGGGGCTAAAAGTGCCTTAAGTTAAAGCAAAGCTCCGGGAGGCCTATGGAATCAGTCACATGACTTGAATACAGGCCAGCAAGCCAGCAGAAGGGCAAGCTGGCTTACAATCAGCTCAATGCCCAGCTCCCTTAACGCAACCCCGAAGGCAGGGCAGCCCCAAGGAGGGGGAGAGAGAGGAAGGGGCCTCAAGCATCTGCAAGCTGATGCACATGAGCAGCTCTGCAGGCCCGAGGCCAGGATGCTCACACAGTCCCAGCTGCCTCTCAACCCCACTCATTCAGGATGGCCTAACCCCCATGATCTTTCATTACCTAACTCAGAGACCTCCCGAGGCAAATAAAGTTCTCCATGTAGGGTGAAGTTACTGAAGTGAAAAATAATAAACTTTCATGAGCGTGTTTCAATTTTCACTTGTGTTTATGGCCAAAGGTGTTTTTTATTTTAATAATCGCTGCTGGAACAAGGGCAAGCCACATGCCTCTAACTTGTTAAAGAGGAGGGGTGGGAGGAGTGAGAGAGAGAGAAAGTTTGTGCTCGGCTGTACATTTCCCAGCGCTCAGCTCTAATCCTCCAGGTTTTGAATCCCACCCTTAAAACTTTAATGATAGAGAAAGGGATAAAATTTTATCTGGACCATGTTTTGTTGACAGTTTGCCCTGGGCTTGTTTCAGCCATGACAATCCAGCAATTTTTACGTGCGTGTGTGCATGCGTGTGTGTGTGTGTGTGTTTTAAGAGAGAGATCAGCATTTTGTGGCACCATTTCATAATGCAGAGTGTGTAAAAGGGAAGGAATTTGGAGGAACCAGGCTCCTTCCAGTTGGACATCAACTTGACCGTTGTTTTCAGCTCACTTTTATCTGGCACGGTTTCTGTTTGCTTTTAAATGTCAGAAAAGGTTAAGAAGACTTTGAAATCTGCAACAGATTTCCTAGACTTCTCTGGAGGATGCCCACCCTATAATAGCATAAATTGATTACCCCTCCCCACCTTTGAAATTGCTTTTTAGAGGGAACATATCTGAGAAATCAAATTAAAGACAAAAGGATTAAAGTAAATGCTCATTTGTGGATCTGAGTATTTTATTCCAGAATGAGTGAACCTAGAAATATTTCAATGTTATATTTCTCTCTGTCTTTCTCATCTGTCCTGACTCACATTTTCCCAAATCATGTAGATTCAAGAAAAAATATTGTGGCTCAGAGAGCATTAATATACCCTTTCCTTGGCCCTAACTCTGAAGTCTGCTGTAGTAGCAAGGGACTTAAGGCTCCAAGAGACTATGAAGCCTAGTTTATGTCTAGAAGCAGCTCCTTTACCATCACAGGTGCCTGATACAAATGAGTGGAGTGACCAAGTGGCCACCAGCTCTACAAGTCTCAGTGGCCTTTTCTATATAGTATGTGCCATCCTTCAGACCATCACCAGGTACACAGGAAATATACCTCTTTGGGATTGGGTGGGGGGAGTGTTAGTGGTAACAACTAAATTTATGGTTTGAGATGCTTTTCTGGGTCATCAGTCCAAGCAGATTGCTGCTGAGCTGTCCTGCCACCTGCCTGCCTATGCCCAGATGTTTCCTTTGCTGTGTTGGTGGACATAGTTCCCACTGTGCTGTGTCTGTGCCCTGCAGAGGCACAGAAATCTCAGTAAGGAACCATCTGCTGAGACTCACAGCACAGATATTTCCTTGTTGGGATTCTCTGTAGGAATTAGGGCCTCTCTTTCCAGTACCCACCAAAGGTAAAATCACGTCATTTTCCCATTCATTTTCTTCTCCACTTCTGCCCAGTGGAATATTTTAAAGGCTGTTTCCCCCAGGCACTTTTTAATTTATTTCAAGTCTTCCTCATCTGCCTACGGTTGTGGGCTTTAAAGATCAAAGCCACAAATAGCCTTTTCCTTGTATTCTCTGGAATACCTTAGCCCTACCTTGCCCTGAGAACACTTGCCGATTGCACAAATAGCCTTTTCCTTGTATTCTCTGGAATACCTTAGCCCTACCTTGCCCTGAGAACACGTGTCAATTAGAAAGGCAGTGTGCGTGCGTGAGAGAGCACTGCCGGGGGGACATGGGATAAACTACTGGAG
>NW_007730222.1:153089-154872 GCF_000696425.1 Galeopterus variegatus
ATCTACAATCCCAGAAAAAGTCTATCAGTAATTTTCACCTTGAACACTTATTTGTTATTGAATATGGCTCCCAACTTTTTCTAAGTATGAATATCATTGTTTAAAGCCAAGAAATTTCATAAGCCACTATCATATCGTTAATATCTACTGATTAAGAGAGTACATCAGAATCCAAAGCTATGTAAACACTCCTTGAATATGACTTGTATGTATTAGTCACAGTAGCATCTACTGTGCTTAAAAATCATGGTACCTATATGTATGAAGTGTACCATCCATTCAGTCTATGACAACACTTTGTTTAAAATGCAGATTCCTGGGACCCACCAAAAAAAAAAAAAACTCTGATCTAGTGGATTTGGAAGTAGAGTCCTGAAATCTGCTTTTTAACCGCTGGTATGCTTTTTTTAATAGTAGTGGTTCACTGACAACTCTTGAAAAACACTATCCCAGGGCGAACTTAATTGAATTATCTGTCTGCTTACTGTGGTGGCTTGAAATTTAACTAAATAGGGCTTTAGCTTTCAGGTTGTTAACAGTTTGTATTAGCTTTGTTCATCTCTCGTCCTTAATGTTGTGTGAGGTTTACAAAGGTACCTATTGTGAAGTTTTATAGGAAATACTGGTTTGATGGTTTGGTTATCAGATTGGGGAGGTGCTAATAGATGGGATTTAGTGCCTTGTGAATGTCCATTAAAAGACACAATTTGCAATTGTCTTTGTCTTTCCTAGTAAAAGCTTACAGCCTGCGATCATCATTTCTAGCTCTGCAAAGAGAAATTGAAAGAGATTTATGTGACTTCTCATTGGCTCTACATGAGGTTTACAAACTCAGTTTTGGCCAGAGTTATTCCCTCATTGTGTGTCTTCCAAATCCTACAATCTAGAGATCCATAACTGGACAGCTCATGTAGTACTAGAAGTTTAGCTGCCTTTCTGCAATGACATGGGGATGACGATGGCACCATTGTTGGTCTGAGCATGGTATTTGGCTCTCCCACGTAGGCGTTCAATTGGAGAATATAGACGGTTTCAGAATCATTTCGTCTAAAGGGAAAGAGGGTTGCTCCTTTCAATAATGCAATGGAATTTCCGACCTGATTGTTAAAAGTTCTGATGAGTCAAACTTAGGCTGGGTTTCTGGCTCCACATAACTCCCACATTCTTTGAGTTTTGGATTCTTCTATCATCCAGCAAGTCTACATCCCATACTAGCTTCAGTTCCTATATTATATTGGAGAGCTCGAGAGCATAGCAGGAATCTGCTTCCCTAGCCCAAGTTTCCATTTAACTCAGAAAACAGAGCTCTTAATTTATATTTCCCTTGACAAACAATGGTTTAACTTACAGGGGAAAGGCGTCTCAGGAACTTGGACAAACTTGAGAGGTGAACTAAATTAGAGGTTAGATAAAACTCAGCCTTCCCCGTTCAGCCAGGTTCTGCCATCTCTAGTTACTATAAACAATTGGGATTGTGAAAGTGTTGAAAAAAATACATTGACAAGCTCCCCCAAAGGAAAAAGGGATTACAAGACCATTTTGAGCCTCTGTGCTGCTCAGTGGCAATATGGTTATACAGGACAAATTTAGCCCCAGAGGAAGACACCTAGCTACTGTTTCACTAAAGCCTTGGAAAGGGAAGTAAATGGCCCCAACACATTTGTCATTTGCCTGTGAAGTTCTTTTATGAGAGGTACAGGGAATCCATAGAGTAGTAGGCTATGTCTCCTGGATCTCTCTCTCTCTCTCTCTCTCTCTCTCTCTCTCTCTCTCTCTCTCTCTC
>NW_007730222.1:155721-157655 GCF_000696425.1 Galeopterus variegatus
CTCTCTCTCTCTCTCTCTCTCTCTCTCTCTCTCTCTCTCTCTCTCTCTCTCTCTTCCTTCACACCCCACAAATGGAAAAGGTGGACTTTCATCCTACTTTGCAAGCATTTCAGGAGTACCTACCTTGTACTAAGAACTCTATAGGCAGAAATGTTGATAATAAGAGCCAGAGAAAATGTGTAATACAACATTTGCCATCCAAAGATAGAAATCCAAGAGCATCATCTTGTGTTTCCTATTCTTCCAATGAAAGAGGAAATTACTATTCGTTTTTTCCAAAATATACAAACCAGAGAAGAGACACTGATTAGCCTTGACGTGGCCTCAGCGGTTTACGTATAGTTCTGTGATGCTGTCTTCCTTTTTACAAAACTGCAGTGGCCATCATCTATCCTAATTTTTCCACTTGGGGAAACGCACTTCCACCCTGTAAAGCCCCTATACAGAAACACTGGGGGGGCTCCTACAGGCAAATCGAGCAAAGATGGGAAAAGTGCTTTTCTCACCTTTGGCTTTGGTCAAGTCTGTTCCCTCTTGGGACTGTGGTTATGAGGGAGTTAGACTAGACCTCCAAGTCCCCTTCCAACTGGAATAGTCTACAGGTCTGTGAACCTGTGCCTCCCCCGCCCCTCTCCAGCCCCACACACAGCTTCCTTCCCTGACTACTTCCTCATTCTTCTTTGCTTCCATACCCAGGCCCCCATACTGTCAGAGGAAAGGGATTAGAATAGATATTCCGTGCTATCTGTTCTAGCAAACAATCAGAGTCCAGCTGTTATTTGGGTTACTGCCTCTTGGTTGGGGATGGGGTAGTATTTTTATTTTAACAAGACTCCATGGGACCTCAGCTTAAGTCCAGTTAACAGAAGAAAAGAAGAGGAATGAAAGAACAGACTTCCTGGAGACCTTTATCTCACCACTTAAGTCCCAATGTTCCATTTTTATAAATAACATGGTCCTAGAAAAGTCTATTTCATAGAAGAAGAGGGAGCCATATTCCAGAACCATCTGTTTAGGACATGCAGGGAAAAAAAGAGCTGCGGTGGGCAAAGATGGAGAGTGTGTACCCAACAGGCCNGACATGCAGGGAAAAAAAGAGCTGCGGTGGGCAAAGATGGAGAGTGTGTACCCAACAGGCCACCAGCCCTGGAAGACACAGCCAAATGACCAGACCTTCCCACGCTGTCTACAACTGCCTCTCAATACAGCCACCAGGAGCTGCCATCACTGATCTGTTGGCAGAAGAGGTTGAGCCTCCTTGCCATCTGGTAAGTAACACTCAGCAATTGCAGACCCAGCAGACAGAAGTTAGAAAAGAGCAGTGGAGCTCCTCTGACATTTTGAGGGTAATGATGTGAACAGCCAGCCTGATGCCTAATTTACCAGACCAGTGTCAGAGATGGAAATGGATGAACCACGGTTCACCTCAAATTCTAAGGGGTCATAGCAGTGTGGTGCTCTCTCTGCTACTCAGGGTAGGAGCCACCTCTGCAGGCCACCAAGTTGCCATCCAGTCTCTCCTTGAGAACTTCCAGTAGCGGGGAATTTGTCACTTCTTGAATCTGCTTCATTGCTAGGCTCTATTAGAAAGTTTTTCCTGAGTTGAGGAAAAAGTTACCTCTCTGTAACTTGTAACCACAGAGCCTAGTTCAGTCTTCTGGGGTCACACAGGAAAAAAAAAAAAAAAAAGAAAGAAAACCTTTCCAAACCTAGGGAATTGGTAAAAATCCCATTGCTGAGTATTTAGGGGCCATTTCAACTCCTGTTGAAATCCAGCAAGGTAAGTCCCAAAGCCTGCTACAGGTCTTGGACAAGGAAATAGGGTCAGAAATTTGGGAATTATAAGACCAGGACTTCAGCATAGCTAAGAAGTTGTCAACAGCCAGGGATATAAAAAGTGTGTGCGTGGGGGGGGGGGGGGGGGGGGGGGGGGA
>NW_007730222.1:158794-167407 GCF_000696425.1 Galeopterus variegatus
AAGGGGGGGGGGGGGGGGGGGGGGGGGGGACAGGGAAGGAAGAAGTTATCTTAGGGTCATTTCTACTATCTTTACATGAAACGTATTCCCTGTCTCTTCTCAGTGCCTATAACAGGGCTTGGCATATATCAGATGCTCAATTAACTTACTTGGAATGATTGAATCTTCAATCAGAACCTTGTTAATAGCTCCAGGTTTTCATCATTTGATCATGTGTGAAACCAACATTTATTAAGCACCACCTGTGTACTAGGCACTGTGTTAGACTCTGGAGAGTTTACAGATGAGTTTGACATGGGCTCAAAGCTCAAATTCTGGCAGACTAGGTAAGATATTGACCCAAGCAGCCATAAGTGCACTAAGAAAAGATCAAGATGAGACATGGTGGCCACTAACTATAGGAAGATATTGTGAAGGGAGTTAACAAAAAGACTTCATATGAAGGGAGTTACTTCAACTAGTGTTATTCTGTTAACTTGAAGCTTAATATTCCCTCCTCAATTGCAAGAACTCAGTCCAACTATTCAAACTAAGACTTTTAGACATGAATTTCCTGTCAAAACTGGAGGGAGAATTTTTTTTTCGTGGAGGGTCCTTGTCTCTGGCTCTCTCCACTTCCTGGCGAGACCTCAATTGGCACTTGTCCGGATGATCCACCCTACTGTAAACTTCTCCCTGGCAGCTCACCTTCTCCCTGGACTTGCAACTGTGAATCTCATACCTGGCTGCAGCCAAGAGATTGAAGGAAATGGTGCTTTAG
Source organism: Galeopterus variegatus (assembly GCF_000696425.1). NCBI lineage: Eukaryota > Metazoa > Chordata > Mammalia > Dermoptera > Cynocephalidae > Galeopterus > Galeopterus variegatus. The sequence goes on from NW_007730222.1 coordinate 159,555, forward strand.
AAACATATCTTTAAAATGAAAACAGATAAAGCAGCTAGCAGGGGAGCCAAGGAAAACTCTACTGTTTCTGAAAAGCAAGCAGTTTGTTGGCACTGGAAATCTACCTGCTCTAAGCCACAACCACATCCTCTTATAAATGCACTAACGCACACCAAGACACACATACACACAAATGCTCAGTGACCAGGCTGAAGAATACACCCTTGGAAACCTGAGGAGCCCTTTTCCTATCACTCTTTGAAGGGTCCTATGGTCCCTGGAGCCTGGAGCCCTTCAAGGCTCTAGCCCCCAAGGCCTGGGTCACACACTTCCTTCAGGAGAAACCCTTATGGCTTCTTCCTTCACACTGTAGACTATTTAAACCAAGTTGAGTGGAATTTTTGTAGGGATTCCTAAGTTAGACGCACGTTTTAGCAAATATTCACTTATGAGCAATGAGGGGTTTTTTTGTTTCCAACTTATAAAAGGAAAAAGATGCAAGTTGGGACCATGTCATCTACTAGGGTGGCATTAGTAAGCTGACCCTCACTTTGTGGGAGGCAGCTGAACCCTACCAAGAAATGTATTTCAATAGTATTCCCCTGCATGGTTGTAACACGTTCCAATTTAAAAAATGCTTTCACTTGATTAAGCTCATGTGAGCCTCACAGCGAACCTGTGTAATTGGCCAGGATTATCACCATCACTACATACAGATGAGGAAACTGAGGCTAGCAGACAATGGATGACTTGTTCAAGCACACATGGAAAGTAAGCTGCCAAGCAAGGGCTAAGCCACTGGTCCCGGTGCTTCATCTTGGGTTCTGGCCACCGTCACCTGCATTCTGCTTCTTGGAGGCTCATGACTGCTCCTAACCTGAACATCAGATAATTCAACACATCTGTTGAAATATAAGCTCCCTTTGACCTGAATATAGTTGGGTATCTTGGAATCCCACCTCCACAAGCCAAAGCTTCCCCAAATCACAAAATTGCTTTACATAGTTATATAACAAAGCATATGTTTTGTTAAAGAAACAGCACATGGGTTTTCCCCAGAACAGCACGTAGAGACCTGCCTCTGAATCCTCTGGAAATACACAGGTATTTCAAATAGTTCATGGAATAATTTGTATTATTTTTTAATCCCATTTTTCCACGAACTTTTTGTAGCACCCTGCTATCTCCCCCCCTCTATCACTTGCCACTTCCTTTCTTGGCAGCTGAAAAAGAGTCTCTCTCTCCCTCTCTCCGTCTCTCCCACCCTCCCACTCTCCCTCTCCCTTTCTCTTTGTCTCTCCCTCCCCAACCTTTTCCATCATGCCTCCTGCAGACCCTCATCTCACGCCACCCGCATTCCCCACTCTCACGTGTTCACACTTACCACCTTCGTTTCTAGCTCTCTCTCTCTCACTCTCTAAGAAGGAACAGACTGAAGATCTGAGCTGAGTGGAAAGTGGGGGTAATTCTGGCATCCCTTGACAAGCTCTAAAGACAGACACCAGGCCACAATTCCAGAAGTGTACTTGTGTGAACATACCACACAGCAGGGACACAGTTCTCTAACACATCCATAAGACCAACCCCATCTACACTTAAAATGGAGACTCCCATGCTAGACCCAGAGGAAAGCTTCTGACATTCGCTGACTTGATAGACACTAGCTATTAGTCTGGCAGTACAGGAGATGAAATGCTAAAACCCCCCACTACGGGAAGACAAGCAGAGAGGCAAGTGGGGAAGTGCAGGTATTTACTGAAAGGCACATGTGGCAATATCCTCAGGAGAACATGAGTCTTAAATGAATAAGGATGGGACTAACCTCAAAAGTGTCCCAGTGCCGGGGAGCCACTGAAGCTGCTGAAGACAGCCCCCACCGACTTGACCTGCCCCTGCAGCCAGCCCGGGTAGAAGCAGGACAAGAAGCAGCATTTTTTCCCTTTAAGATGAGTCTGAATCCTACATTGTCCACACCCGCTAACCACTGCGCTGTGACCAACTGGTTCCCATCCACGCAGTGAGCTCCTCGAGGGCAGGTTCTAAAACATCTTGTCATCTCATCATCTGGTATTATGCCCGGATCTCAGAAAACAATAAATAAAGGAATAAAGGGAAGACAGGAAAAAGAAAGAAAGAATGTCTCTGGTCATTATTATTTGTGCCCCATGAATAAAAGATGGGAAAGCTTCCACCTTTCTGCAAAACACGATGGTCCCTGGTTCTAGGGATCAACTTTATGATGCAAAAGCTAAATTGTCAGCTTCTTAAGTTTTCAGAACTTCTTCACCCCCCGCTGTAGAATGAATTTGGGAGCCACACTCAAGGGGATTACTTGGGTTTATAGAGTAAGGCTTGACTCTGAGACTAGGAAATGAGTGTGTCTGGCGGTAGCCTTGAAGGCACTGGATGTCCCTTCAGGAACATTATTAGTTACTAAGATGGTGACTCACCTGTTTGTTGTCAGATTCCTTGCCAGCCCTCCCTCTGTCCTTTTGTATCACGGTAGCTGGCCCCTGCCAGCTACGTTTCCCAAGCTCCTGTCCCATCTGGCTTCTGAATCCCATGCAAGGCCTCAGCAGCACATTGGAGGAAGGAAAAAGCTAAGGGACTCCCCCTGTTGCATCTGTTTTTGGAGAAATTGTGGCAGCAGCTTCTGGGGTTCCACCTCCACCAGGAAGCCTCTCCCTCTGCAGTCCCAGTCCCTAGACTCTGGTAACACTGTGTCCTCTCTTGGTCACTCCAGCCCTGGAGGTAGAAGTGGCTTCTTGATCACTGAGGGATTGCCTCACCATTTGCCCTTTTAGATCTACAATGCCTTTGCAGCAGGTTTTCCATATTGAGATTCCTCCCTTGACTTGTTGGGCAAGAGTTTCTGTTTCCTGGCTGAAACTTGGACCAATACAGCTTCCATTTTACATGTGCCTTTCTTAGCTCATACTACTTTGCTTAATGATGTTTAATGATGAAGGATCTTTTGGTTCAACCAACTTCCTAAACTAGTTCATAAGCTGGCTAGAGGACGGGCTTAGACAGTGATGTGCTAGTAAATGTTTAACTATTAGTTCTCCAAGAGAGAAAAGCTCTGATCTATAGCATTTGCCAATTTCCATGGTTTAAATACTCCCGCCATAGCTGATTTCAAGCTACCAACATGACGTCACCAAATGTGGATTTGGAAGAGAAACACAATGACCTTGAGCTGATGCAGCCAGCTCACAGGATGTCTGAGCAGCAGCAACGGTATGTCCTGGGGCAGACGAACAGAGAAGGGTGTTTGGGCAAGTGTTAAATTGCTCTAAATAAAACAAAGAACTTTTGGTGGCTGCAGAGAGTGGAGAGAGGCCCAGGAGGAAGATGAAGCAGCAAGAGCCAAAAAGGGAAACAAGGGAAGAAATGTCAAATGGGAATTCGGGGAGTGAAATGTTAAGAGTTGTGAGCTGAAGTTTTCTCCATGAGAACTATGGAATCAACAGTAAAAAATCTCCTTGTCATGGATGTGTTGGAGAGTTGGAATTATTGGGGGGGGGGGGTGAACTGAAGAACTGAGGGAACTACTAGAGAAGGACCTGAGTACAAGTAAGTCAAAATGGGTCAGAGCAGTGTTGTCACAAAGGGCCTCGGAGACCATCCATTCCAACTGCATTTTTTTTTTCCTTTTTGTCTTTTTTTACTGACCGGTAACGGGATCGCAACCCTCAGTGTTGCGCCTGTACTGGGGACCGGCAACAGGATCGCAACCCTCGGTGTTGCGCCCGCACCGCGCTCAGCCAGTGAGCGGGAACCGGTCTCCACATGGGATCCAAACCCTCGGCGTGAGCACCGCCGCGCTCCCAAGCGGCGCACTCTCCAGTGTGCCACCGGGCCGGCCCCCAACTGCATTATTTAGCAGATGAGAAAACAGACTCAGAAAGGCCAAGGCCACCCAGGCACATAGTGGTAACACCAAATCTAAAACTGGAGTTTCCTGACAACACCATTCGTTCATTCAGTAAATATTCCTTGACACTGGAAATTCGTTGTGAGCATGATTGACATGGCCCTTTCGTTCAAGGATCTTACTGTGTGGAGGAAGAAAGAAGGATGAGATCGCTTGTCACGGTTTGCGACTATTTGTTCCTGTGACTAGTGCTATGAAGGAAATAAATAGGATACTTTGATAGACCTTACATGAAAGACCTAAATTAGTCCAAAGGATAAAGGAAAGCATGTCCGAGTAACTCCGATGCTGGGCTAGGATAGGAAGGAAGAATACAAGTCTATCAGGGAAGATGAGAGAACAGAGGGCTCCAGTTAAAGGCACTTTAGATGAAGTGGCTCTGCTTCAGGGTTTGGCCCCCAGACAAATGCCCCTTATGTAGCTTGTCTTCTCTTTCATCACCAGACAGACCTGAAATTTGTTGAAACCTGTAAGCCCTAGGTGATAAGCAAGATGATAAAATTTTTTCATAATGCAATAATCTTAGGTTAGGTACAAATATAAGTGTGTGAGTAACTGTTATCTACATCCAGTGCTTTGGAATGAAAACTGGGGGGTGTCTTGGGCCTGGCCAGTGCTGCGCAGAAAACACACCTCCTCTCAATGGGAGCTTTCACTGCACCCTAAAAGCCCCACAGCAAAGTGAAGCCTATGGTGAAAACTGTGATAAAAGAGCACATCCTCCAGGACATGTCCTTGTACTTTTACCTGTTAAAACCCACTGTTGATGTCCTTGTACCTTCCCTGACTGGCTGAGGGAGATAAAACACCCCTGAGGAGCCCACAGATCCTGGGATAAGGGCCTACTCCCCTCTCCACCTGCAGGGTTAGAGCTGTGATCTGTTCTTTCCCCTCTGGTTTGGACCATCTCCTCCCAATCACTTTCCTCCCAACTCCATCTACTGAGACTGAGAGAAGACGTGAAAGTTTACTTCTGCATTCGTGCCTGCAAGTCTATCATATCACACTTCCTAGTCTATAATTCCATTATTCTATTGTCAAATAGCTGGAGCCTGGTTTATTTTGAATTTTTCATGACCTCTACAGCCTTCAACTTTGGACAAAGCAAACACCACCAAACATACCAGATGGACTTGCTACAAAAATCTGGATACATTTTATTTTCCTCATCTCTAAATTGGATGTATTCAGGCCAACCTTTGCAGGGAAGTGGCTGTAAAGAAGCACAAATAACCCACTTGTAAATGCTCTGGACTTCTGCCTATAGCACCACCTGAAGAGCCCAGTGCTATAACCCCGTGGATAAGGTTGTAAGGTCTTTTTTGAGAAATACCTATTTCCAGGAGGCTAGAATTCCAGCCCACTAATATTTTATGACTCTTGGCATGTTGTTTGAGTTCCTTCAGACTCAGTTTCCCTCCTTTGCAAAATGGTATGACTAAATAATACTGTCTAGTCAACTGGCACCACAGGAGCAATTCCTAAAACAATTTTGTGCACTTCAGAAGAAAAGACATCAGGGACATCCAAGGTTTTTGCATTTTGGTTGGGGTTTTTTGTTTGTTTGTTTGTTTGTTTCGTTTTGTTTTGTTTTGTTTTTTCATATAAAACTACTCCAAATAGAGGCAAGGGCTTTAAAATTCCAAGTGGGAAAATCAGCAAAGACGTGCACACAAATCACCATGTTTCTTTTTGGCATATGGCATGACTGTACATTTTGATGTCAAGAGTAAGCAATTTTCATCAGTATTTTTTACATGTGCTGAATCTTTTTCCTGAGGCTCCTGGATTCAAGAGGCTGAATAGATGGGAATTCCTGGTGTCTCTGGGAAAGAGCTTACTTCCTTTCCCAGGCTTCCTAACCCTACCCAAGATCACTTGTCACTGAGCTGAACCTTTGTGGAGAGGCCCCCAGGAGCGAAGCTCTCTGGGAGGCTGAGAGCTTTTTCAGGATGTCAGGAAGTATAAAGTGTGTGCAACTGAGGAGAGACATGCATCTGTGTTACAGAAGGCTGAGGCTGCACACATTCCCCAAAAAGGAAGAGAGCAGATGTTATACCTTCACTACCTTGCCATTCTGAAACAGGAAGACATCGATCCCCATCCTTCTGGTGTTCAACATTCCACTCACAAACTCTGCTCCCTGGAGACCCTTCCTGGTTCAGTTAATCAAATGTTCCAAACACCAGCCCTTCCCCCATCCCAACCCAGGGGACTTTAAACTCATTTTGATGTGAAAGTATTGATTCAGGAGCTCCTGATGGCTCCCTGCTAAACCATTGATTTTTATTAAACGCCCTGTCCCCTAGTGCATTTGGCAGGTCCCAGAATCCTGTTCCCTGTGTTCCTTTCCATTTTCATCACTGTAAGCCCCTCCTCCATCAAACAAACTCTACCGTGGGTTTAAGACCTTCCTGGAAGATGATTCTATAGCCTCCCTTCTAGACCTTCACGACCCCCACTCTCATTCAAATGAGAGAATCACTAAAGGGTTCCTTGTCCTTGCCCCCCAGCAGACCCTCATAAATTCACAGAGAGGTTTTTTTTTTAATTAAAGCATCCAAATAATTAATGATCAACTCCATTTGTGCCATTGAAAACCCAAATGTCACACGGTTGAAAAGACCCAACCAAATAATTCAGTGTACCCTATAAAGCTTTAAAAAAGCAGAGCCCAAGAGGCCTGCATGACTGGTTTCTGTGCTGTCTGAAAAGCTTGGTTGGGTTTTTGGGCACTTGATTGGATTCCAGGAATAATGTGCCCTGAGCACAAAGGGCTCTTTTGATGTGTCTGTGCCATCGCTCCTCCCCTTTCTCTCCTCGTTTTACCTGGGATACACATTCTCCTTGTCTCCCAAGTTGGAAAAAATAGCACATGGAAGAGAGAAAAAAACAGCAGAAGGAAAATTGGAGGGGGTGGGCGGGATTCCGCAGTACTTTGTCTGAATTTGGTTGTAAAATTTGGTTATTCCAGAAGGAATAGAAGAAGTAGAGTTTATACAATGTCTGTGACCAGACACTGGAAAAATGTGACAAAAAGATGCTTCTTGATTGAATGTGTTTCCTTGAGCTATGGATCATGAGTGATTCTCCCAGCAAGGACCTGCTTCTTTCAAAGAGTCAGAGGTACGGCAGATTACCAGTCCTGGAAATCAACATGAATTTGCATGCCTAATTCAGACAGAGAATCTCCTAGATAGTGAGTTCAGCCTGTTGATTTTTCATAAATGCTAGACTATTCAGGAAAGATAGAAAGACAACAGAAACTCCACTGCTAGAATGTCCTGAGAACAGTGGTAAAGCCAGCTAAAGGCCAGTGTTGTAGAAGCACTGGCCCTGGGAGACAAGGCCTGTGGGTCCGGCCCCAGCTGTATGAATGCCCAGATTGGCAACAGAGGGCAGAAGGATGGTGGCAGAAGACTGCTTGAAGTCTTTCTGCACTAACTTGAATAGGCTGTTTTATCCTTCTAGTCTCATTTTCCTTATCTGCAAAAAGATGAACTTGTGCTATACCATCATCAGCTCTGAAATTCTATTTCAGATATCTATCACTGCCCTCACACTTAATGTTATATAGATATTTGTGTAGAGATTGTATACATATAGATACGTGAGTAGATTTATCCCAAGTATTTGATATTTTTGATGCTATTGTAAGTGGTTTATACTTTTTAAATCTTATTTTTAAATATTTATTGCTAGTGGGGCCGGCCCGGTGGTGCACTGTGCTAGTGCGCCACTTGGGAAGCATGGAATTGTAAGTGGTTTATACTTTTTAAATCTTATTTTTAAATATTTATTGCTAGTGGGGCCGGCACTGTGCTAGTGCGCCACTTGGGAAGCATGGAGGCGCTCCCGCCGCGGGTTCGGATCCCACATACAGACCGGTTCCTGCTCACTGGCTGAGCGAGGCATGGGGGCCACACCGAGGGCTGCG
>NW_007730222.1:167567-179559 GCF_000696425.1 Galeopterus variegatus
CCGGTACGGGGGCGACACTGAGGGTTGCAATCCATTGCCGGACATGGAAAAAGACAAAAAATATATATATATATATTTATTGCTAGTATACAGAAATACAATTAATTTTTGTATTGTATATTGTATACAGTAACTTCAGCAAACTCACCAATTAATTCTAATAATTTTTCTATAGCTTCTCGGGCTGTCTTCTCACCATCAGCTTTCAGCTGGTGACATCATAGGGATGACGTTTGATATATTTTCTAGGTTTTTTGGGTCACAAGCAACAGAAGTAGCTCTGGCTAACTTAGATGTAAAGTAGAATCTATTTTAAGGCTCTGAGGTAGTTCTGTGAGTCACAGGCAAAGATGAACTGTCAGAAAAGGACAGGGCCCAGAACAGGATGAGGGGACAAATCAGCTGTCTCTGTCAGAATCTTCTCTGGACATCCCCCTTGTTTCACTTTTCTTGACATTCAAATTCTCTTCAGAGAGCAAGTCTTGTCCCTATATAGGTCCAGCCCTTGGGCATGTTGCAAGTTGAGGGGCCGACTAAAACTGCATGCAGTGTGGAAGGAGCGATACCCCAAAGGAAATTCAAGGTGCTGTCATAAGAAGGGAGAATTGATGCCAGAGAGACAGCACAACCCATGGCCACCATGTGTAGTATCTAACTAGATCTTTCTGTCCCTCACCCTTCTTATCAGGCATACAGATTAGCACTTCAAGTTTGGCTGATAATAGTGGTGATGAAGAAGATTACAACCTCAGATAGCCCTATCTTCCTATCTAGCTGTCAAAAGCACTGGGGTTCACTGTCAATGGTCCATATTATTCATTTAAACATGAATGTGGATCCTTTGCCTAGTTTGGCTTCCCTGGACTTCAATCCATCTCCTTCTTCCCTATGAATATGCACTGTGCTGTTGAAATAGGTTTGATTAATAACCCAATGCATTTGTGTTCTATCTTGCTTTCTTGCTTCTATCTTCAGTCTCTTTCTAAGGGTGGTGGTGTGTTTACTTTGCTGTGGTTACTTTGGAATAAGAGACCTAGTATTTATCCTGATACAATCAGTAACTACATTGAATTCCCAATGTTTGTTGAACTGCTGACTCTGGGCTTGAGCACACATAGTGCATAAAAGATGTTTGTAGGTTTCCTAGGTGTTTTTAATCTGTGAGAAAATGGATCGAGGTCATGATGATCAATTTTCTTAAGGAGAGAATTACAGTGAAAACGAAGCGAGGTTAAAAGGCTCTTACCTTTGCCATTATTCATCTTCACTGTTATTTGTTGCTGTCTCTGGTTTTCATTAGCATGCTGACAACCCGAGCTATAGACATTTTCATCCACACTCCAACTGCTGCCCTGATTTCAGTTCCAAGTTATGAAACATGATCTAAACCTTAGCGAGGAAGCTACAAACTGTAACTTTAAATTTCAGCTTGCAGAGTTCCCCAGGATAATTCCAGGAATTGAGCTGGGAGGGGTCCTGGGAATCAGAAACCAAACTACCACCTCCTTCCTGCCCTAAAAGGACCTGAGGACATTTGAAACAAAACTCATAAAATACCATTTTTCACAACATCCCAACTGAGAATAATTGCAAGTGACTATTTCACCCATCCCCCTCCTGGCAGCTGCCCCTAACTAATCCCAGACAGAAGGAGGTGTCTCTTATTCTTTAAGATCACTTGAAGGACATTTCACAATTCCCCTTGATCACCTGTTTCAAAATATAAGACCTGGATGCCAGGAAAATATTCCTCATATTCAAACACCAGTTCTTTTTTCAATTGAGACCATTTGGGTAATTAAAGTATAACATTTCAGAACTGGAAGAGGCTTTAAATACCATTTAGTCTAGAGGTTACAACTGGTGACCAAGGGATTGAGACATACTTTACTAAGGGCACAGAAAGTTTAATTTTTGAACTTTTGTATTAGTTGCCAATAGGCAGATATTGACATAGTTTCTTTTTTAAAATCCTTATAGCTGTCATCTGTAGAAAACTCAGAAGATCTGGAAACACCACGACTCTCATTCCCATGGCAACAGTCCAAGTTGGGTGTTCCCCTTTAGACTGGGGTTCTTTAGGGAAAATAAGAACTCCCATTTTATCACAGAACTCACAGGTCTGCATACCTCAGATATCCTAAATGAGTAACTCCTATCAGTGCCCAGATTTTTACTGATGCGAAACTGAGAATCAGAAAAGTGATTTGGCTGACGTGACCAGCTGTAGGTGCAACAAAAACTAGAACTCAGGCCTAGTTATTGTGTGGTCAACACAGATGAAGGATTAAGTGCATCATTCACAACCACTGGTTGATTCAACCAAGTATAGACCGACCCTTTGAAATGGTTTCTGGCTGTGAATGTGGCTCATCACAGGAAATGGTCAAAAGAGGCTTTCAGGTTTCTTTCCTGTAGCTTTTCACTCAGAACCAAGAAAGTCTGCAGAAGAAGCCCTTCTCCCTAAGAACAGAGACATAACTAAAACCAGAGATATTTAAGTTTAGTTGGAGTTTGAAGGAGTTTAAATACCTCCATTTTCACCAAGGAGACACTCACAATTGGTGTTCATGTGGACAGTAGCTTTTGCTAGTTGGAAAACTGGTGGGAAAAGACAGCCAAGAGATTTTTCTCATAGTCAACTTATTTTTAATAAGCTTGGTGGCCTTTGCAGGTTACAAAATGAACTGATTAATATCCATTCCCTCCCAGAGTTTGCCAGCAGGGAGAAGCTGCAGTGACCACTTGACCACTTCCTGTCTTTCCCAAAATGACCTCCTTTAAAAAATTAGAAATAAATTAAAAGAGCATCTGGAAGGGCCAGTCTAGTAACCAGTGGTCTTAATAAAAGTGTATACTTTTGATCTTGGTTGGATGCCAGGAAAGCTTCCTAGATGAAGAATTTTCTTTCCTCTGATGATGGTGAAGACTTTTCTAAAGAAACAAGAGAAATCCCATATTAAAAAGCACAATATGAAATAGGGATGACATTGCAGATCAGTGGGAGAAAGGATACATGCTGAGATGATTGGTTATTAATATGAAAAAAAAAAAAACTTCTAATTAGCCTACATCTCCCCTTAAACAAAATTCTATTTGATGTTAATTAAATACATAGATATGAAAAAAAAAACCTAAAAGCTTTTAGAAAAAAAATCATAGCCTATCTTTAAAACCTTGTAGTAGAAAAGAATTTTTTAAATCCATAACACACGCACAAAATTTTAAAAGTAACACTTTAAAGAGGATTGATAAATTCACTTATGTTAAAGTAAATATAAAACTTAAATACAACAATGGATATTATTTACAAAATTGAAAAAGATAAGCAATAGTCTAGCAGAAGAAATTTGCAAACATATAACTAACAAAAGATTACTACCCAGAGTCTATACAGGACTCCAAAAATTAATAAGAGTAAAACAACCATCAAAATATCTAACATACACATAATTGGAGTTACGGAGAAGAAAAGAAAGATATTAGAGCAAAAAAATTTTTTTTGAAGAAGTAATGACCAATAACCTTCCCAAATTTGATGAAAGACAAATTCAAGAAGCTCAGCAAACCTCAATCATATACTTCATAAATTTAAAGAAAGCCCTGCCTAGACACATTGTAATCAAACTGCTGTAAACTATGAATAAAGAACAAAATGTTGATGCAGTTACGAAAAATGATACATCATGTTCAGGAGAACAGTGATTCAAATGATGGTGGATTTTCATCAGGAACCATGGAGGTAAGAAGACAGTGGAACAGCTTTAAAGTGCTGGAATTAAAAAAACAAACAAATGAAAAAAATACTACCAACCCAGAATTTTATATTCAGCAAAAATATTCTTAAGGAAGAAAGGTAAATAAAAATATTTTCAGATAAAGAAAATCTAAGAATTCATTGCTAGCAGAACTGCACTACAAAAAAAGCTGAATGGATTTCTTCCAGCTGCAAGAACAAGATGCCAGAGTAAAACTTGCATCTTCAGGGAAGAATGGAGTATTAAAAATGGTAAGTATCTGGTGTATCAGTCATACAGAGAGAGAGAGCGAGGTGTAAATACAGATGATACACATTCACAGAGAGGGGGAGAAAAGGAGGTAGGATTATCACAAAGAATTGGCTTATGCAATTATGGGGTCTTGCTAGGGCTGATGATAAAGAAGGGAAGATAATGAATAGGCTAGAACCCCACTGGTCTGGGGTCTCTACACTCAGGGAAAGCCTAAGCCTTCTTCTAAAGGTCTCACCCAGAATAATCACCCTTTTGACTAATTTAAAGTCAACTAGTAATGATTAGAGACTTTAATCACATCTATAACATTCGTTTACATCAGCATCTAGGACAGTGTTTGACTGAATCACTGGAACTGTAGCTCAGTCTAGCCAAGTGGACACATCAAAAAGCCATCTCATCAGGGTAAATGTGAAACACTAGTCTCTCTACTCAAAAGCTCCTTAAAATACCTATAATTGCTCACACTAAAAATTGTAATACTGATAGGACTTTCACTTATGTAAATGTTATACGTGTGACAGCTATAATATAAAATATGGTAGATATGGAGTAAAAGGTCCTATCAGGTTGTTGGGTTTACATGAGTGGTAATATTAACTCTTAGTAGACTGTAAAGTAAGATAGATAAATGGATAAGTAGACAGATAGATAGATAGAATAATCACTCAAATATATACAATACTGGGTAGCTTCAAACCAATATAAATTAGAGTAGAATACTAAATATATTCAAACAATCCAAAATAAGGTAGGAATTGGAGAAGAGAGGAACCTAAATTCAGTCCTATGACTAATTACATTAAATGTTAATAGTCTAAGCACTAAAGACAGAGATTGCCAGACTACATAAAAAAGCAAGATACATATGTTGCCTACAAGAGACACACTTTAAATGTAAAGTTACATAAAGTTTGAAAGTAAATGAATGGTGGTAAAGATACACCACACAGACAGTAAGCATAAGATTAGAGTGGTTATATTAATGCCAGATTAAAAAATAGACTTCATGACAAAGAGGATAGCCAGGGATACAATTTTTAAAGGGAACAATTCACCAGGAAGACATTAATTATAAATGTATTTACATCTAATAACGGAGCCTCATGAATCAACACTTGACAGAATTAGAGAAAAAAATAGACAACTCCACAATCCTAGTAGATTTTAACACCCCTCTCTCAGCAATTGATAGAATCACCAGAAATCATATCAGTAAAGACGCAGATTACCTGAACATCACTATCAACCACCCTGATAGAACTGGCATTTATAGAACACTACAACCAACAACTATAAAATCTATATTCTTTTCAAGCACACAAGGTACAGTCACCAAGATAGACCATATTCTGTGCCATAAAACATGTCAATAAGTTCAAAAGGACAGAAATTATGTAGTGTGTCCATGATTATAAGAGAATTAATCAATAAAATATCTTTAAAAAGTCCAATTATTTGCAAATTAAATGATATACTTTTAAATAATTTTTGGGTCAAAGACAAAATTACAAAAAAATTGTAAAATATTTTGAACTAAATGATAAAGAAAATACAATATCAAAATTTGTAAGACGTGACTGAAGTAGTGTTTAAAGGGAAACTTATGGTTTTAAGTGCAGAAGAAGAAAGGCCTAAAAACAATGGCCTAATATTTTACCTTAAGAAGTTCAATAAAGAAGAGCAGAATCCAAAATAAGTAGAAGAAAGAAAATAAAGAATAGAAATCAACAGAATTTAAAATAGGTAATAGAGAAAATTAAGAAAGCCAAAAGCTAGTTCCTTGAAAATAACAACAAAATTTACAGACTCCTAGTTATACTGATCAAAAAGAAAAGAAAGAGAAAAAGAGAATAGATGCCACCAATGTCAGAAATAAAACATGGGTTATCAGCACAAATTCTACAGACTTTAAAAAGATCGTAAGTAAGTATTGGAGCAATTCTAGGTGATCATATTTTACAACTTAGATAAAAGAGAGAAATTTCTTGAAAAATACAACTTATTAGAATTGGCACTGGAAAGCTGGTTGCTTGGCTCAGTTGTTGGAGCATGGTGCTGATACCAGAGTTAGATCCCTGTACCAACTAGCAAAATAAATAACTAAATAAACAAAATTTAAAAATAAACCTCCCCCAAAACAAAAACAATAGGCAGTGGCAAAATATACAAACAGGCAATTCACAAAGGAAGAAACCTGAATGGTTCCTAATGCTATGAAAAGATGCTTGACTTCAGTAATAACCAGGAAAACGTAAATTAAAAGTACATGAGAAAACATTACACACTTATCAGACAGGCAAAAATTAAAAGCCTGACAATAAGAAGTGTTAGAGAGAATGTAAGAACAGGAACTCAACAACTTCTTGTAGATATGTAAATAGGTACAAACACGTTAGAGAGCAATCTGGCAACGTCGAGTAAAGTGCTCAGGGCAGATGCCCAATAAACCAGCAATTCCACTCCTAGGGGTATGCCTAGGGAATCTCACATGTGTGCACAGGAAACACGTACATGGATGTTCATGGATGCATTGTTTGTAATAGAAAATGTTGGAAACAGACTAAACAACCCTAACAGGAAAATGGATTAAAAAAAATATTTTGATCTATTCATACATGGAACTCTCAAGTGAGGTTAGTATGGTAAAACTAAAGATACATGTTTAACATAAATAAACCTCAAAAAGTTAAGGAAAAAACTAAGTTGCAGAAGGATACAAAATGATACTGTTTATTTAACACTTAATATATGAAAACAATGTTAAGGATACATAGAGAGACAATAGATATATCAAGACAGATAAGGGAATGATAAAAACCAAAATCAAATACTGTCGAATCTACTAACAAATGGGATCAGAGGTCAGTGCAAGGGACTTCAGCCATATTTGTAATGAGATTTTTAGGCTGGTATGTGCATTCAAGGGTATTCACAGGAGTATTCATTGCACCTTTATGTGTGTCCTAAATATTCTGCAATTTAAAAAATTAGAAAGGAACTGGAATCCCACATTCGGCTGCTAGGCAGAAGACGGAGGCTTCGGTCATAACGCGGGATCAGACGCCCCTGCTGAGCACCCTCAGCTGTTTTGACTTCTGGAGGGCGGGCCGTGATTACAGCTGCGATTAGGTGACTCACCATAATTATGTTTTGTTGAAATTGAATTTATTGAAGCATGAATCATTCTGCCCAAGTCCTACCTAATTGCTCCAGCACTGTGGATGGGCAGGATGGCGGAGGAGGTTTCCGCGGAGGTCATTATGGAATGAATGTGTGCGTGTGACAGCGCGCGGTGCATGCACGTGCAAGCCTGCACACACTCGGCCACACTCACCCCGCAGGAAGCCAACAGCCCTGCCTCGTCCTTTGTGATGACTTGAGGTTGGCAGGGAATGTTTCCATGTTTAACTGTGGTTTCTTCTGTCTCCCACCCCCCTACTCATATTTATGAGCAACTCACTATTTGGCTCCCTGGGGGTCTCTGTGCCTCAGACCACAGGCCCTCCAGGAGTTGTTGATGCTTCAGAGCTGCTGACTTGCAGATTTGATCCTCGTTCTCCCAGCTCAGACCTCCCACCGCTCAGCGGGCGATTTAGGGATGCCCTCAGAACTGCGTGCCCGCTGCAGAGCTGTAATTTAAAGCACCATGGGCGCTCCAAGGAGGCAAACAGCAAAGCCGGAGTGCGGCAGGATCCCCTGCAGACTCCCTCTGCGGCCACGTACAGGGAGGGGTTGGGGTGGTGACAACTCTGGGCTCCTCTTCCACACTGTGACTCACGCGCAGTCTCATGCAGAGAAAGAGGTTAGACCTTTCTCCTCTCCTGCCTACTTGCAGAGCCCAAGTGAGATTCAAGTCATTTGGCCATTGTTTATTTTATCCTTACGTAATACGAATTGAATGAACAAAATGGACTTTGCCTATAGGAGGCCGAGTGAAGGCTAACATGAGTAAGAACAAATCACCAGTAGTTTTCCTACCATACAACGGGCCGCAGAGGCAAACTCCATCGCCACCACAGCAATGAAACCAACACTTTTCTATCACTTACTAGGTGCAGGCACCATTCTAAACACTTCACACGTTCTTAACACATTTAATCGTGACAACTCCGTGGGGTGGATGTCTTTATTAGCTGCACTTTGCAGATGAGGAAACTGAGGCACAGGAGGGTTAAGTAACCTGCTCACATTCACTCAGCTACTAAATAGGGGAGGCCAGACTCTAACTCAGGCTGTCTGTCCCCAGGCTCTGAGCCCTTAACCGCTCCCCTATATGCCTTGCATGTGGTAGGCACGGTGCTAGGTGGTTACAGAATCATCTGACTTAACCACAGAACAACTCCCACTTGACGGATGAGAAAATTAAGGCTGAGAGAAGCAAAGTAACTTGCAATGATTCCACAAATAGTAGCACCATCATGATCCAGAGCTAGTCTCCCTGATTCCTCTTATATACCTTTTGGTTCAAATGCCCAGCTGGACGTGGAAGCCTGAGCAGATGAGGAATACACAAAGCAGAGTAGTCATAAGGAGCAGCCCACAGCACGGAAAAGCTGTGATCCACCCGGTTGCCCATTTTCAGGGGCCCCCAGCAGCCTCCTGGGCTGCCTCATCCACCTCCAGTTCAGACTTAGGTTTGATCAAGCCTGTCTTTCTGATTACTTCATCTTCTCCTGCAATCATTTCCTCAACTCCATTGTTAAGCACAGTAAACTGGCATTTAAAAAATCCATTGACTTTTTTATTGTTTCAATCTTTAACTGGCACTTATTAGAGTCAATTACAAAAAGAGTAAATGTTCCAGGGAGAAGGACACTTTTAAATGCACGTTGACAGACTTTTGGGTAACTGACAACAAGGACCCCTGAGTACAGACTTACAGTAGGGCTTTGGAGAATGGAAGACGCAGCGAGGAATGGTGGTGAGGTGGACAAGCTTTACAGCTACCCAGGGACAGGTCTTGTCCTTTTCCTTCTGATTTGTTCCTTCTGAAACCCCTAGATGAGAGCACCTCTAGAGGTCCTTGCAGACATGAATGTCACAGTGTCAAGAACTCAAGAGCCAGCTCAGTTCTTTCATTTTACAGACAGAAAACTGAGATCTCAACTGCTACATGATTTGTCTGTGGTAACACAGCTAGACAGTAACAGAACCAATAATAAAACTCAGAAATGATAGCCCTGACACAACAATAGCCCTGAGCAGCTAAGGGGACGGTCACATGTCTAGGCCTCTGTTCGGTATAAGCCCAATTCTTCAGTAACACCATAGAAATGTCCTCCACACAAAATAGTGGAAGTGTTACCTGGGAGAGAAACACTGAGTTTGGAATCATAAACTCCATATTCCAGTTCCAGCTCTGATATTCATGGTCTGTGTTATGTTGGGGAAGTCATATTTTTCCAAACCTTCAACTTCTTTAACTGTCAACTGGAAAAATTACAATTGACAGTTAAAAAAACCTTTCTCATAGGCTTGTTTTGAGGATGATATAAAATATCACATTTGAAAGCAACCAGTCCAGCGTCTGGTCCACTTTTCAGGCTTAATGAATCTTTGTTGTTGGACTTTGATTGGAGGAACAGGGTTTGGTTTGATTGTCTACTTCAAATGGACCACGAAGTCATTGCTTATTTTCTTAACTCTGAACACTTTCGTAATTGTGTCTTCTATCCTATTACCTTTACTTTTCCCCCAAACTCTCAGTTTGGCGTCATTCCCCAGCCTAACAAATCTATTATCAATTTTATCACCCAAAATGCAGAGGATGGTAACAGTCACTTTCCATCTCTGAGTTTAATGGACATTCACTCACCACGCCCCAGCTTTGGCCTCTCCCAGGCGGACCCTTATACACCAGAAAGCCATGTGTGAAGTGAGCCGGGAAGTCACTGTACATTCATTGAAGAGGACCCTATGGGTGCCATTTCTCTCATGCTGTTGGCACCACACTTGCTATCCTAGAGCTCACCTCGTTCTGAAAAGTTATTTCATCCCAACCTCCCCTATTATTTATTCCCAATTCCCCTCTCCTTTCTCTGATAGCTTCTTATTTTTCCATTTCCTCTTTTTACTTCACCCACTGGCCACAGCATCACATGGGCTCAGTAAATATGTTATTTCATCCCAACCTCCCCTATTATTTATTCCCAATTCCCCTCTCCTTTCTCTGATAGCTTCTTATTTTTCCATTTCCTCTTTTTACTTCACCCACTGGCCACAGCATCACATGGGCTCAGTAAATATCCATCTGCTTTAAATTCTGTGACTAGAACAATGGCAATCTCATCCCCTTTCCCCCAATTTGGAGGGAGACCTGGGAAGAAAATGGCAACCCATCAAGACACTCAATCAGGTCTTATTTAAGGAGTCATCTTAGAGCTGTGGCTGAGTCTTTGTCCTGTAAAGTAAAGCTTAGACCTGAATATAACAACAAAGAAATATCCTCAAACACTGTATATTCAGACAACTTTATAGAAATTTAGGGGGGAGAAAGGCCTAATGTGAATGTCTTGTCATTGTTTCTAAAATTAAAGAAAGAAGCACAGTTCATGTTTCAGTGAATAGATGCAAATCCCAAGAAGCAGAAGGAAATAAGAATCCAGGGGAGGCAAGAAGTCAGGGATGAAGGTGACCATAAAAATTTAACATGCTAAGATTTTATCTGAACTGTCCTAATCGCAGCAAGGAAGTTGTACTTTTCTTTGAAAGTGGAATAGGGATTTAGGACAGCTTCATCTATTTATATGAGTAAAATTGCAACAGTTTTTAAACTGACACCAATATGCATGAACTCCAAAATAAACCTGCACTGCTGATATCATACTTCAAGTCACCGTCTTTGTCTGTCATCATCTCATCTCCAGCGATGACACCTCCCTCTGCCCAGTAGTAGGCTTGAAAGCATCTTCTCTCTCCTTCACTTCCCATATCTTCTCCATATTTAACCCCTGACAAACACCATAAGGGGGGAGCAAGAATGACCACAGTAGATTCCGATGTGATCAGTGTGTCGCTTGCAATACACACAATACACCAAGATTAACCTAAGACAATACACCAAGATTAACCTAAGACAATACACCTTCAAAAAAAGAACAAGAAATTCCCACCCTTACTTTTCATTACCCAAATTGGCAAAAGCAGATTAGGTTGGTGGAACCATTTGTTCCCGTCTGGTTGCCACAGGACATGTGGACTCAGCAAAGATTTCTTAGGATTTCATCTTCCTTCTAGCTCCATATCCCATTTCTCCCATTTCTCCCATTTCTTCACCCCCAGATGCCTGAAGTAGCCTCCTGACTTAAATTCTGTTTCCCTCGCTTTCTCTCTCTTTGGCCTCTATAATCCAACTTTTTTAGATTCCAGAGACATTTAGCCACATTTTCGCCATTTGTTGGTCTCAACTCAAATCAGCACCAAGTCATTAATGTGCTACCACATGTCAACAAGAGATAAAGTAAATGCACTTGACCTGAATATTTAAGATATTGGTTCTTGGTAAATAAAAAAATCTTCTTCACCTCAAGAGAATGTGTATTTGAGCAGACATTGGATGAGGAGAGATGAGTTAAGGAAACTTTGTATTATGTTTTGGGGGAAAGACCACCAAAAGTCTATCACTAGATCATCTGGGAATTTACAGTCATCTGTACCATTGACTAGAAGATCTATCACATGGATTCCAGAAGATCGGGCATCACTCTCTGTGCACCTATCAGCATGTGTATGTAGACAATCACTTCCAGAAAGAGGGGGGATTGGGCAGCTGGCTGGATTTACTGAGACATCTTGAACTATTTTTTGAATGTTTGGTTTTGGCAAATAAATGCACTGTGCCCCAAGCACCTCTTCCCCTTTATTTAAAACTCATGTGTATTGGAAAGAAAATTTAATCCTTATGCTTCTGATTCACTTACATTTAACCCATCAAAATCCATCTTGGTGGGAACCATTGAGTGCCCATGAGCTTTCCA
>NW_007730222.1:180983-183589 GCF_000696425.1 Galeopterus variegatus
GTGGCAATTGAGATCACATTTGGCCAACTCAGTTACCTACATCAGTCAGCAGAAGATGAAAGAAGAGTCATAACTAATATGCAGGCAACTATTATCCAAATTTAGCTTTGGATTTCTCTCTAACATTCATAGGCAAATTCAAACATTTAATCCTCTCTGCCTGGGCCTGAACGTCACCAACATATGGGAGACAGAGACAGAGAACAATTTATTTCTAGCCTACCTGCCCCTGGTTACTTGCCTAACTGGATAGATGGTAGGAGAAGTCAGGGGTCCTGACCTGTTCACAGATAACCTGTTCAGAGATGATAACCCATTCACAGGTAATCAGGAGCCAGCTGTTCCTGTTCTCCCAACAGCACAAGCCAGGGCTTGGAATTTACTAACTTGTGCCTGCCATATTCCCAACCTGGTGTTTTATTAAGATCACAGTGCTCATAAACATCATTCCTGGAGCTCACATTTCCCCCTCACCCCTTAAGGCACACTGTGTCTTTCCTCCTGAGTCCCACACAACATATGGAGGAGAAAAGTCGGGTATAAGGGTCTTCTTCCACCTTTCCATTGAGACTACTGCGTTATTTATGCCCCTTCCTTTAATCCAGAAACCTACTCTGGGCTACCTAGCTATTAAACATTCACTAATTTTGAGACTCATGAAAGTACAATTCCTGGTGGAACAGAGGCTTTTATTCTTTCTTCCCGGTCTTCAAGCAACTTAGGCCCTCCACTAAAGAGAAAAGCCTGAGGTTTCTCTTGTCAATTCAGCCCCCAAATGGGAAAAAAAATGATAATTAGAAAAAAATAATAATATTTAATATAAAGTCATAAATAAATTTTATTTCTTCAGGAAGAGAAATAAAAATTATACTAAAGAAGGAAATTTCTGACTTGGAAGAGAATACCTATCCAACTAGAATTAAAATGGGAGAGAGTCAAGTCAAGAACATGAATTTCCACCATATTATTCCCAATGTGAGTTTTTCATCCTGAATTGCCTCTAGCCAGGGGGGCTGTGATAGGAGAGCAGCTGAAGCCTTTGAAATCAGGTTGACCTGGGTTTAATTCACAGCTCTGTGTTTTGCCACCTGTATCTTCTCATCTTTATGAGCAACAAGGTTTATCATCTATAAAATAGGGAAAATAATACCTTCTTCATAGGGTTGTCATGAAGATTGGCTGGGCATATATTTAAATTGTGTAGTATAGATTTGGCACAGAGTAGAAGATCACAAATTGGTAGATATAAAATATCTAGCTCACAGACCTTGCTGTTTTTACTGAATTTTCACTGGTTGCTTCTTCACGTTAAATATTGGAAGTTCCTATTAAAAGTTAAACATGTTTCCTAAAAGAAATAACAGTAATCTCTTTCACTGATCATCATCTTGATATATATTAGTGTACATAGCTTAGCTTCCTGATGTGATAGGGTCATGAGATAGGTAGATTTTACTGGCTAGGAGGAAAGGAAAAAAAGTTTGGAATATAGTATGCTGGGAAAGTAAATTCAAGTGGGTACTAATGGTTGAGACTCCAGGAAGTCAGGATGTAAATAGGAATGTGGAGCCAAAGGGGAGGAAAAAGGCAGAAGAGATGAGATGCTCCGCTTAAGGAGAAATTTCACAATTTTGCCTGGGAGCTCAGGAAATGATCAAATCCTGCCACCACCAATTTGTGCTTGCATCGTTAATATGCCACCTCCCTGAGGGCTGCAACTTCGCTTTTTTTCTGCAAGTCTTCCTGGAGCTATCGGAGCTAGTTAGGCTCCTCACAGCAACATATGAGGTAGGAGTAGAATGAGTGTGGTTGGATGATCCAGGGACCCAGTGGGAGTTGCAGACATCCGTGAATAACAGACAACATTCTTAGCTTCATCAAGCAGGATCTTTGTACCACTCTTTTGCAAAAGATACGGAGCAATAGAGTCCCCACTCAGAAACCTTAAATCAGTCACAGGATATAAAATGACTGGTTGAACCCCACTACCTAGAAGATAAATATTGTCATATGTACCTCCGTCATCAGGATAGGAAAAGGAGACAATGGGATTCTAGCAGCACAGGGAGATTACAGGGCTCAGATAAGTGGTACCTTAGTGATTGTTTTCTGGAACCTGATAAGTTTGCAGACCACTTCAAAGTTCTACTTGTCTTAGAACTGGCATAGTGCAACAAACCTCTGGGGGTAGGCGCATTTGTCAAAAACATTTGCCTGCAAGCATTTTCATATAGATACTGCCTGAGACAATGTGTAACAGTTGGTGAAAACAATACACCAACCAAATAGCTTAAAAGCAAAAGCTGGGCCATGGGATTCCCACAGGGTCCTAGAAAATCTCTAACATACTTCTGGAGTCTAGAAGTCCACACTTACACAAAGAGCTGTGTTCATGCTCAGGGAATATCTGAGAAAGCCCTGGCTGACCCTGAAGTTCTGTGCAAGAAGGATAAAAGTGGAAATAATCCAAATATCCATCAGTTGATGAATGGACAAACAGACGTGGTATATCCATACAATGGAATATTATTCATCCTTAAAAGGAATAAAGTACTGATACATATTACAACATGGATAAACATAAAGACATGCTAATTGAAAGGAAA
>NW_007730222.1:184373-185795 GCF_000696425.1 Galeopterus variegatus
AAAAGTGGAAATAATCCAAATATCCATCAGTTGATGAACGGACAAACAGACGTGGTATATCCATACAATGGAATATTATTCATCCTTAAAAGGAATAAAGTACTGATACATATTACAACATGGATAAACATAAAGACATGCTAATTGAAAGGAAAAAGATACAAAAGGCCACCTGTTGGGTGACCCATGTATATGAAACATCCATAATAACAAGCAAATCCATGGTGACAGAAAGTAGATTCGTAGTTCACAAGGGCTGGGAGAAGGGGCAATAGGCAGTGACAGCTATTGGGTATAGGGTTTAACTTTTGGGGGTGATAAAAATGTTCTGGAATTGGATAATGATGGTGATGACACAACCTTGTGAGTACACTAAAATCTACTGAATTGTATAATTTAAAATGGTGAACAGTATGTGAAATTTTATGTTATGTGAATTATATCTCAATTCTTTTTTAATGTGGGGGTGAGGGAGGTCGGGGTATTTCTTCTCCCATCTCTTACTTCTCTAGCAGCAGGCATGGTCTTCTTTGTCTACATTTCCCACTAGGCAGTCTCTCCTCCGTAGCTTCAGTTCTCACTAGGTTCCAGTAACCTTATTTCTTCTTCTTGCCCCTTGGTCTAGAAGTGGTAACATTTTCCCACTGTTGCTACTCTCTGAGTGCCTCAAACTTTGTTTCCTTAACCCTTTGACACCACTGACAGCAGTCCGTTCAATAAAGTTACAAACCATCTCAGTGAATTCTGTTTCCTAGTGGGACTCTGACTGATACACAGTTGTCCCCACCTGATAGTGAAGCCACGATCTTGGAAGCTCTCTGGTGCTCTGGAATGAGCTCCTATGGAGGATGGACATATGACAACAGGAGTCTCAAGGAAGATCGGTGTTTTGTAATATCCTGTTCTCAACCCCATAGTCATCTCATTCTCTACCCTCTTGGAAAATTTCATCTCTTGCAATGGCTTCACTTATCACCTCTGTACTTATGACTACTCAGCTTGGGATTTGTGTCTCTACATAGACTCCTGAGTTCTAGACAAACCATTCCAATGACGTGATTACGGTTTCCCCATGATTGCCTAACAGATATCTCGGCTCAGTAGGAACACTGTTCCCTGTTTTAGTGAATGACACCATCGCTCATCTGTTTACTCAAATTAGACACCTCAGCATTATCCTACAGTCCACTCTCTCTCTCATGGTCCAAAGGAGCCTCAAATCCCACTTACACTTCAGAGGTATTTGTGAGTAGGTCTTCCATTTCCTTGCTCTCGCGTCTTATGTTCATAGTTCTAGGCATCCTTTCTACTACGAGGTTCTTCTTTGTCCAAGATGTTCTCTATGTTTCTACCATCTTTTTAAGAAACCAATTGGATTATATTGCTCCTCTGCACACACCTTTTCTTAACTCCTCTCTGCCC
>NW_007730222.1:187274-189256 GCF_000696425.1 Galeopterus variegatus
GTGAATAGGGGATGAATAAATAAATGAAATACACAGGTTTAGGCAAAAGCCTGACTCTAAAATCGCCCTGAAAATAATGAGAGTAATATTCCTAAAAGTTTTCATTGATCCCATAGGTTTCTTTACCAGCATAAGAAGTTTTCTAAGGAAATATGTCTCACAAAAAACTGTGCTAAGGAATTCATTGTTTTGTTAACTCATTAACTTATGACACTCTCCTATGAAAGACCCTCTCCAGGTTTTCATTTTCATCTGGAATGAAATCTGGACAATGAAATCTGGACATCCATGAATCTACAAAAGGCTGCTGTGAGCATTACGGGGTACGTGTCTATGGATCCTTACCTTTGTAGGCATGGACCACTCCACAAGAGGTTTATTGACAAATTCTTTATAACTCTCTTATTCACCCATTTTTAACATTTTGTTGTGTGTTTTAATTAATTTTTCATCTGAACTATTAAAATGAATGTTGTAGACATCATGACACTCCATCCCTAAATATTTCATTATGTATTTCCTAAGAGCAAGGACATTTTCCTACATATCCACAAAATCGTTATCACTCTCAAAAAAATTTAATAGAGATACCACAATATTATCTAATATGCAATAAACATTCAAATTTTCTCAGTTCTCACACTCATGTCTTTCGTGGCTTTTTTAAAAACTCAAAGATCAAATCTAGTATCATTGATTATAGTTATTTGTCATGTCTTTTTAGTCTTTATCAACAATTCCCTCACTTTTTTTTTCTTTCAAGAGAATGAGATTTTTGCAATACCCAGACCAGTTCTTTTGTAGCCAGTCTCACTAATTTGGATTTTTCTGATATTTTTCTTCATATTTATT
Organism: Galeopterus variegatus; assembly: GCF_000696425.1. Taxonomy (NCBI): domain Eukaryota; kingdom Metazoa; phylum Chordata; class Mammalia; order Dermoptera; family Cynocephalidae; genus Galeopterus; species Galeopterus variegatus. The sequence goes on from NW_007730222.1 coordinate 188,127, forward strand.
TATTTATTAATTGACAAGTCAAAATTGTATATATTTATTGCGTACAACATGTTATTTTCAAATATGTACACATTGCGGAATAGCTTAACCACTCTAATTAACATATGCATTACCTCATATATCATTTCTTGTGGTAAGAACACATAATCTATTCTCTTAGCAGTTTTCAAGAATGCAAATCATTGTTATTAACTGTAGTCACCATGTATAGCAATAGATCTCTTGAACTTCTTTTTCCTATCTAAGTGAAATTTTATCTCTTTTGACCAACCACTCCCCCCACCTCAGCTCCTGGTAACCACAAATTCTACTCTCTACTTCTGAGTTCAAGTTTTTTGGATTCCACAAATAAGGGAGATTATGCAGTATTTGTCTTCCTGTGCCTGAACATAATATCCTTTAGGTTTATGCATGTTGTCACAAATGACAGGATTTCCTTCTTTTTAAAGGCTACGTAATTTTCCATTGTGATTTCATTTCCTTTGACATACACCCAGTACTGGGATTGCTGGATCATATGGTGGGTAGTTCTACTTTTAATTTTTTTGAGGAACCTCCATACTGCTTTCCATAGTAGCTGTACTGTTTTCTCATATTTCAATTCTGATTAAACCTGTTTGCTTACTGCTTAAGATTGTGTCCAACAGATTCTTCAAATGTAGACATATATTTTTCTTTTGCAATTAGTGAGCAACAGGTGAGGTTAAACTTTAAAACTGTGTGGATATCTTGTCACCAAACAATCTATCACCAAATAATTTTAGTATTCATTGTTGCTACTTGCCTCAATTAATCATTACATCAATGGTAACAGAATGGTTATTTTCTAAGTCTGTCATCCTTCTACATTCTGCTAGTATTCTTTTATAAAGAAGAACTATTCTTCACCCTTCCTCCTGATGGGGTCCTCTTTGCTTGTTTGTTTGGTTTCAAATATCATTATTTTTTAATTCAGGGTGCTAAAATGTATTCTGATCGTTACTCTTTTTGATGTTTAATTTGTTCCTAATTTGGCCGGTGGGAATTTCTTCCAGCAGCCTCCTGTGTTTATTTTATATGTCTCCTACAATGGTTTGAATATGTTCCCCAAAGTTCATGTGTTGGAAATTTAATCCCCAATGCAACAGTGT
>NW_007730222.1:189509-190789 GCF_000696425.1 Galeopterus variegatus
TGTTTGTTTGGTTTCAAATATCATTATTTTTTAATTCAGGGTGCTAAAATGTATTCTGATCATTACTCTTTTTGATATTTAATTTGTTCCTAATTTGGCCGGTGGGAATTTCTTCCAGCAGCCTCCTGTGTTTATTTTATATGTCTCCTACAGTGGTTTGAATATGTTCCCCAAAGTTCATGTGTTGGAAATTTAATCCCCAATGCAACAGTGTTAAGAAATGAGACCTTTTAGAGATGATTAGGTTGTGAGGGCCTGCTCTCATGAATGGATTAATGTCCTTATAGTGGGAGTGAGTTTGTTATTGCAAGAATGGCTTTGTTATAAAAACAAGTAGTTCAGTTCTCTCTTTCTCTCTCTCGCTCCCTCGCTCTCTCATCCACATGACATTTTTTGCTGTGTTATGACATAGCAAGGAGGCTCTCACAAGATGCCAGCCCCTCAATCTTGGATTTCCCAGCCTCCAGAACTGTGAGAAATAAATTTTTTTCTTTATAAATGACCCCCTTTCTGGTATTCTATTATAGCTGCACAAAACGGACTAAGACACATTCACTAGTTATTGAACACTTTCCTGTTTTCTGGGACAGTAAAATATTCCCCCCAAATTGTGCTTTTCATATCTGGGGTCTCTTTCATTAAACAGAGCCAAGTAATGTGTTGAACCATGAGCTCATTCTGATACCTTCAAATCTAATACAGATGACTTTTCATGACTTCCCATTCTATATTCATAACTCTCTCCTCTCATGATGGCTAACAACATCTAATATTGACTCCTTTCTCTATCCTACAATTTGCACAAAGTAGTGTGGGAATTACTACTCCAATACTACAACCAACCTAGAGAGTAAATACAACTACAAACCTAGAGAGTAAAGTTTAAATTTCTTTGCAATTCTCTTTTGACCTTAGACTATATCCCACTAAACATGCAAAGTCTGAGCACTGTGTTCAAAATTAGTTAATTGTTTCTTTCTGTTTGGCTATACCATTGATTGGTTGTATAGTAGGGTTCGTTTGTTTCTCTTTGTGTTCAAATTAGGGTCTTTTGTCCTTGTTTATTTAGTTTTACTTTTTATATATGTATAAGTTTATAATGGTTTAAAAGTCAAAACTATATGAAAAGGTATAATTAGAAAAGTTTTACTCCTGCCTCATCCCCTGTACTCTGTTCTCATTCCTACTCTACATACATTATGCAGACAACCACTTCATTAGCTTCTAGTTTATTCTTCCCATGTTTCTTTTTGCAAAAATAAGTGGCGTGTGTGTGTGTG
>NW_007730222.1:192096-193971 GCF_000696425.1 Galeopterus variegatus
TAAATGTTGCACATATAATTTTTTAGGTATTGTCATATTTTCCTTCAAATGGATTATGCCATTTAAACTTTCAAAATCAATGTATGTGCCTGTGTTATGGGCTGAATTGTGTCCCATCAAAATTCATACACTGAAATCCTAACTCCAGTACCTTATAATGTGACTGTATTTGGAAATAGGGTCTTTATTTTATTTTATTTGAAACATAATTGATTGTATACATCTGTGGGGTACAACATTGAATATCAATACCTGTGCAACATGTGATGCTCAAATTAGGATAATTGGTATATTCAGCTTTACACAATATAATCACTTTGGGGGGATATAGGCCTTTGAAGAGGTTATTAAGTTGATCTTGTACTTCTGTCCTCCAGAACTGCAAGAAAATAAATTTCTGTTGTTTAAGACACTCAGTCTGTGGTATTCTGTTACTGCAGCCCTAGTAAACTAATACAGCCTGTTTCCCCACAGCTTCATCAACAGTATGAGTTGTTAACTTGTAAATTTTCTCCAATTTGAATGGTAATAAAAGTATAGTTTTAATCTGCATTAGCTGTTATTACGAGTGCAGCTGAGCATCCTTTCATGTGTTTGGGAGTTATTTTTCTATATCTTTGTGGAAATTCATGATATTTGGTCATTTTCTCAATTTTTAAAATGCTTTGTATACTAGGGAGATAGACATTTATCTCTGATACATGTTGCAAATATTTTCTCCCAGTGAATCACTATTCATTTGTTTTTGCCATGCAATTATTAATTTTAGGTAATAGAATTTATCAGTCTTTTACTTATCAATCTTTTATTGCATATGGATTTTCAGTCACATTTAGAAAACCTTTCATACATACAAGTTCGGAAACTTTCATCCGTGTTTTCTTCTAGTACTTGTATGGTTTATTTATTTCATCTTTTTACATTTGGATTTCTCATCCTTTTGAGAGTTTATTATGGTATATAGTGTGAGGTATGGACCCAGTTTTATGTTTTTCCAAATGGCTATCCAACTATCCCAACACTATTTATTAAAAGGTTCATCTTTTCCCCAGCAATTTGAAATGCCATCTTTATCAAATAATAAATATGACACTTGAATCTATTTCTGGACTTTCTATTCTGCTCCTCTGGTCTCTCTCTTCATGTGCCAGCACCACCCTGTCTTAACTATCAAGTAGTTCCAGTATGTTTTAATGTCTGGTAAGATCATTCTCCCTTCGATGCTTCCCTCTTCCCCCCGCCCAGGGTTTTCCAGCTATTCTTGTATGTTTATTTTTCTACATGACTTGAGAATCAACTTGTTTAGCTCCAGGAAACAAAACAAAACAAAAAGCTAGTTGACATTTTTCTTGCAATTGGGTTAAGTTCATATGTTAACTTGAGAAGAATTGACATCTGTATGTCATTGAATACTTCCTCTTTAAGAACAAAGGATGCCTTTTAATTGCTCAAGTCTAATGTTTCTCAGGAGTGTTTTAAAATTTTCCTCATTTAGATTTTGCATATTTCCTTTTAAGTTTCACTTTTTTATGTTGCAATTATAAATGGGTTTTTCCTCTCTTGTCATACCTTGTAACTGGTTATTTTTTGTATATATGAAGGCTACTGATGTTTATAAGTTAATTTATATCCTACAGTCTTACTAAATTTCTTATCTAATTTTAATTAGTTTAATCATTAATTCTCATGGATTTACAGGCTTTATTATTATTTCATCTGCATATAGTGATAGTTTTTTTCTCAAATTCTTACACCTTTATCTAATTATATTGATTGATGCCTACAACACAATGTTAAATAGTAATAAAAAGATGGTATTCTTTTTTTTTTTTTTTCCTTTTTGTCTTTTTTCATGTCCGGCAACGGATCGCAACC
>NW_007730222.1:194765-197172 GCF_000696425.1 Galeopterus variegatus
CCCTCGGCGGGAGCGCCGCCACGCTTCCCAAGTGGTGCACTGTAGCAGTGCGCCACCAGGCCAGCCCCAAAAGATGGTATTCTTACTTTATTTCTGGCCTTAGGAGGAATGCCTCCCATGCTTCTCAACTAAATAAGATACTAAGTTTAGGACAGATATGCATACCTGTATAATCATATGTATATGCATATACATATATGTAAATTGTGTAAAGAAAGTTAATTTCCATTAATTTCCATTTGCTTGAGTGCATTTTTCAGGAATGCCGAAAAAATTTTCAGGGTGTTGAATATTATTGAAGGCCTCTTTAGCTCCCATGGAGATAATTATGTAACTTTTCTCCTTAAATCTATTAATAAGGTGAATTATATTAATGAATTTCTTCACATTGAAACTCCTTGTATTCCTGGAATTTGGTACTGATGTTTTATTTTATTAATGTGGTGTTGAAATCTTTCTGCTAATGTTTTATTTAATTTTAGCATCTATATTTATAAAGAAAATTGGCTTGTAGCTTCCTACAATAATAATATTTATCATCATTATTAGTATTAATCTTTATTAGGTTTAGGTATCAATGTTATACTTACTCCTTAGAAAGAATTTGGAAGTTCTTTTCCATTTTCTATATCCTGGAACAATTTATGGAATAATTTATGGATCATTGAGATTATCTGATCTTTGAAGGTTTGTAGAATTCCCCTGTGAAACTATCTTGGTCTGGTGTTCCTGGGTAGAATAATTTGTTGATAACTTTCTCATCTTTTTTCCACTATAGAGAATAGTTTGCTTAAGCTTTCTATATCAAATGGGATCTGTTTTGGTAAATTACATTTCCATAGAGTATAATCAATTCAATAGTTTTCAAATGTATTTACATAGAGTTTTGCCAAGTAGTCCACTTATGATTTATTTTTCCTTTGTACAATGGTTATTTCCCTATAGTCTTTACTTATTTTGTATATTTGTGCTTTTCTTTTTTTCTTGATTAGGTTAGCTATTTGTATTTTTCTTTTTCTTTTTTTCCCCCAAAGAAACAGCATTTTGATTCATTTATTAGTTCTACTATTTCATTTTCTACCATGTCTTCTTTTATCTTTACTATTTCCTTTCTTGGACTTTCTTTGGATTAACTTTATAATTTTTCTAAATTTTTGAGTTGGGAATTAAATTCGTTTATTTTATTTTTATTGATTTAAGTATTTAAGACCATGGTTTTTCCTTAGATCACTGCTTTAAATTGTATTTCATAAATTCCGATGTGCATATTTTTATTCCATTATTGTTTTTAGAAATTCTACCATTTCCATTTACGTATCNCTTGGACTTTCTTTGGATTAACTTTATAATTTTTCTAAATTTTTGAGTTGGGAATTAAATTTGTTTATTTTATTTTTATTGATTTAAGTATTTAAGACCATGGTTTTTCCTTAGATCACTGCTTTAAATTGTATTTCATAAATTCTGATGTGCATATTTTTATTCCATTATTGTTTTTAGAAATTCTACCATTTCCATTTACGTATCCCCTTTTACCCAATAGTTGCTTAATAGAAAGAAAATTATTGTTGTTGTTATTGATTTTCAGGTAGAAGAACTTTTTAAATTCTTCTTATTAATTTTTACTTCATGGAACTTATTAAAGACTTTCTCTGTGACTGCAATGAACTGAATGCTTCTGTTTCCCTAATATTCATATATGGAAATCCTAACCCCCACGGTAAGGGTATTAGAAGGTGGAGACTTTGAGAGGTGATTGGGTTATAAAGGCAGAGCGCTCATGAATGGGATTAATACCCTTGTAAAGGAGACCCTAGAGAGCTAGCTACTCCCTGTCACCATGTGAGGACACAGCAAAAGGTGCCATCTGTGAACCAGGAAATGGGCCCTTGCCAGACACTGAATCTGCCAGCACCTTAATCTTGGACTTCCCTCCCTCGAGAACTGTGAGAAATAAATTTTTGTTGTTTATAAGCCACTCAGCCTATGATATTTTGTTATAGGAGCCCTACAGACTAAGACAGTGACCCAACATGTGGTCATTTTTTGTTAACATTCTACTTGTGCTTAAGAAGAGGGTATATTCCCTATATTATCAAAGTTTGGGGTTAGATATATATCCATAATACCTATGTATTGATTGTGTTGATTATGTCCTTTTTTATTTTATTGTCTTCATTTGTCTGGAATACCTTTGTAAATCACTTTATTTTTAGCCTTTCTGAACCACTTTATTGTATGTGTGTCTTTTATGTATCTCACAGAAGTGAATTTTGCTGTGAGAGTCAATTTGAAAATATTTTTAATAACAGAGTTGTGCAATTTATTAATAAACTTAAAAAATTGTTATAATATAACAAATATAATTTATTAATATGACCGAGGTGCTTGGTCTCAACTCATATTT
>NW_007730222.1:197669-199481 GCF_000696425.1 Galeopterus variegatus
TTATAATATAACAAATATAATTTATTAATATGACCGAGGTGCTTGGTCTCAACTCATATTTTGTGTAAAATCGACTGTGTGTATTATGTTTCTTTCTCAATGTGGTTTGTTTTTTGTGTTCCATTTTCTATTTCTTTTGGTATTTAGGAAGGTTAATATTTCCATTTTAGTGCTTACTTTTTTACTAATACCTATTCTAATGTCCTAAGTTTGTTTTTTCTTATTTACCCTGTTACTTATTGTTTTGTCTGCTTTAAATGATGTCCTTCAATCCCATCTGTTACCTATGCAATAATGTACATATTCAGTTTTGTCAGGACATATAATAGTCACACTATTCTTGCGCCCTTGTCTGCATCCTTGTTTTAGTTACAGATTTACATTGAAATACATTCAGTGCACACACTCAGACCCTTCGCCACAGTTTCCCAGGTCCCGGTCCTATGTTGGTTGAATGATGTTCATGCTCTAATTGATTTCTCAGAGAGAGATAGGAAGGACAGTGTTCTCTGGGGTCTTCCACATAGCAAATTTCTTCTCACAGTGCTGATACTTGGAGATTAGCTCATCTGGACAGAAAACATTCATATCACACTTCCTTTAGTTTCTTGAAAATGTGACTGCATTGTTCTTTCATTTTATATGAGAAGTCTGATTTTCTTTCCTATGTAAGTGATTTGGTCTTTTTGTCTGGTGACCTAGAGAATTTTTTTCTTTATCTTTAAAATATAACATTTTCTTAGTATAAGCTTTGGACTTCACTATTCCGGGTTTATTTTTCCAGGTACACTGTGGGTCCTTTAAAGATGCAGATTCAAGTCTGTATTTTAATTTTAGAAATTTGTCTTAGCTTATGGTTTTAAATACTAGTTATTTTCCATTGTAATGTTTTTCTTTTTCAGGCTTTTTTGAGGATTTCTTCTATTAATTATTTTCTCTCTGATCTTTTTCGCTTCATTTCTTATTTTATTTTCATTCTCTTGACTTTTTTTATGACTTTTCCCAATGTCTCATATTTTCAGTCAAATCTGTTGTTCCATGGTACTTTGTAACTTAGCCTTTATTTTTCAGGTGATTTGTCTTTCCCTTCCGTCTTTTTTCTGAGTTCAATCAATTCTCATTTCACATTTTTCTGGGGTCTTTCATCTATTTCTGTTCTAAACCCTGGAACTTTAGATTTAATATTTTGTTTTACATTTTCAGATGCTTGTTTTAGTGTATTTAATTCAGTTTGGCTACCATGCTAAAGTTTTCTTCTGCTTCATGTTTGATTTTGGTAGGAACATTTTAATCTGCTGAAATGTTTTGATGGTCTTATTTCATTTTCTTGAATAGTGGCCTTGTATGGATGTCGTCTGCCATTTTCTGTTCATTTTTAAATGTTTATATATGCAGTTGTATGTAGGTACAATGATGGTGTTTGAGTAACTGGCAATGTTTCTTAGTTCAAGAGCACCCTCTTCTGTTAGCACGGGAAAGTGTAGTTTCTCTAATTGATGGCACCCTTTGTGGGGGAGGGGTTGTATAGCTTCTGAGTTGTGACATTCACTTTTCTTTGGCAGGACACTCTCAGTTCCTTACCTCCCGTTGATAGCAAGCTTCCAAATGCACCCCTGTCATCTGTCCTCCTCTCCTCTAGGAACAATGACTTCCCCAACTGCCAGCCCAGCCCTATGCACGGTCAGCCCTTCCATTAGATTCCCTGGAACCAGCATTCTCAACCTGCCTGGTGCCAGAGCTGTCTTACCTATTTTTCACTCATGTACGAACTTCTTTTTCTGGGAGTTGTTTTATCTGTGCTTGGATACACCA
>NW_007730222.1:200113-202414 GCF_000696425.1 Galeopterus variegatus
TTTTCACTCATGTACGAACTTCTTTTTCTGGGAGTTGTTTTATCTGTGCTTGGATACACCAATGATTCCAAGCCCCTTTCTTCTTTTCCATGCCCTCTTCTACCTGATTCTTTGCTCCAGCACGTGCTCTGGTCTGGAATTGACCCTATTGGACCTAGGAGTTTACTCTCCTGCTTATATGTAATTTGGAGTTTGGAGTGTTCTTTTTCTCTTAGTTACTCTGTGTGTGCGTGTGCGTGTGCATGTGTGTGTGTGTAAAAGAAAGAGAGAAATGTGTGTGTGTGTGTGTGTGTGTGTGTGTGTGTAAAAGAAAGAGAGAAAATCTGGAAGTCTTTATGGACTCAGGAAATTCTTCGTGTGCGTGTGCATGTGTGTGTGTGTAAAAGAAAGAGAGAAAATCTGGAAGTCTTTATGGACTCAGGAAATTCTTAAAACTGTTTTGAACATAAGAAAAGTGAAGTTTAGGACTCCCAGTAAAGCCTTATTTGATTTAGGACCCCTGGCTTCCAGGCCAGTTTTACCATTAACATGCCATGTGGCCTTAGACAAGTCATTTAACTTCTCTGGATGCTGGTTTTCCCTCTTAGTGGAAGAATATCTCTGTCTTTCCATTTATATTCAATAAGCTATAGGCCATTCCTCTCACCAACCTTAGCTCCCTTCTCCATATTATGCACACAAATGAAATTAACTTGCATCTTATAAATAACTCAGGCCTCAATACCACGAAGAAAACAAGTCCTGCGTTAACTGATCCTTGGCAAAATGTAAATAAATATAAACTTATTTCCCAGGCTGGTTTAAAGAGAATTGAGGTCTCTGTTAATTCAATTTGCAGCCCTCTAAGGGATGGCTGCTCAGCTGGGAGTTGCCACGTGTCTGTGTTAGGTTTTTTTACAAGGTCAGAATGTTCCCTCTGAAACACACAATCCTTAAGAAATCCAGGGAGAAGCCAAATTTCCTGATCTCCTCCCCTCTTCTCCATGCTCCTCTGGGCTCACAGTCCTGCCTCTAAACCAAATCCCACTCTATGAAATATTCACCCCTAAAGGAGGCCATAATTTTAAATAAGCCCAAATAGGGAAGGAGCGGGAGAACTGCAAGGGTAAATATGAAACTTACAAGGTCACCATAACTTCTCTTGCTCAATAATGTGAATTTATGTAGTGTTCTCAGTTTTCATGTGGCTAAAATAATGATACATGCTCCCCACCCATAGTGGCTGAAGGGACAATGTCACAGATGATTCATCCCAGAATGGCCCTCCAGAGGTCACCTTGGCAATGCCCTTGCCTTGCTTCAAAATAGTTCTTGTCAATTATAAACAGATGTAAGTATTGAGTGGGTGGGGAGACCTATTCTTAAAGCTGTCAAGGTCATGAGATAAATCTGCCCCCTCAGTCACCTGTTTACGGGTTCCCACCACTTTGACATTCAGGAAGTCAAGCAGAGATAACTTCCTTTATCAGCATCCCATCTCCAGCACTATTCATTTCAAAACTATTTCCAGCTGTCACTGGTAGGCTTTCTCTTTCTCTGCATCTGCATCAGGAATACTGCCTGCAATGGTGACAAGAATAGCAGATTAGCACAGACCCAAACACACGCGCGTGCACACACACCCACACCCACAAACACACACATGCATTCACCTAGAGGATCTCAGAAGAAAGAGGAGGATGCACTGGACAGGAAGATATGCTCCGAGAAAGGATTGGGAAACCAGAGGCAGGAAAGAACGGGCTTGCACAGCCCCTGAGCACTCCCAAACATGGTAGAGCTTCCTCATCTACTGTTATTGTCTCCACCAATCCAGCTTCACCCTAGAGGTCGAGAAGGTTCTTTCTGACTCTGTCCAATTTCACTGGCCAAACTCTTTCCATAGGAAAACAGAGAAACAAACATGAATCTGACCTTTTATTCTCCTGCTTGGAATCCTTCATTCTAGGATTCAGTTTCAATTTCTAGGCCCAGCTAAGCTAAGGCCTATAGATAAATACACTCAGGTACTTCAAAAAGTTTGTGGAAAAATAGAATTAAAAAAATAATATGAATCTTTCCATGACCTTTTTGAAGTAACCTAGTAGCTACTTTATTAAGTGGAATGTATCAATTGTGATAAGAAGTGAGGGGATATATTCAGTGAAAGGGGAAATTTCTTCCAACTGAGGAGATCTGGGGAGAGTTCCACAGAGAAGATGGTATTATACAGAGCCCTGAAGAAGGCATAGAGATTATCCTCTGGGGGTCATACTAGGAAACAGTGAATGAGTAAATTGGGCTGTAACAAAGCATGCATAT
>NW_007730223.1:0-676 GCF_000696425.1 Galeopterus variegatus
CAAAAAAATTGGAATTATCCCATGTATTTTCTCAGACCACAATGATTTAAAACTAGAAATCGGGCTGGCCCAGTGGTGCACTGCTACAGTGCGCCGCTTGAGAGCGCGGCGGTGCTCCCACCAGGGTTCGGATCCCACATACAGACTGGCCGCTCACTGGCTGAGTGAGGTGCGGGTGCGGCGCTGAGGGTTGCGATCCCATTGCCGGTCCCGGTCTGGTACGGGCGCGACACTGAGGGTTGCGATCCGTTGCCGGTCACGAAAAAAGACAAAAAGGAAAAAAAAAACAACAAAACAAACCAACTAGAAATCAATAAGAAATGAAACTTTCGAAACTATACAAACACATGGAAATTAAATAACATTCTACTTAACGACATATGGGTCCAAGAAGAAATCAAGCAGGAAATTAAAAAATTTATTGAAACTAATGAAAATAATGATACATCATACAAATACTTGTGGGATACAGCAAAAGCAGTAGTAAGGGGGAAATTGATTGCATTAAATGTTTACCTCAGAAAAATGGAAAGATGGCAAGTGAACAATGTATTAATGCGCCTTAAAGAACTAGAAAAACGAACAATCCAAACCTAAATTTAGCAGAAGGAAAGGAATCATCAAGATCAGAGTAGAACTTAACGAAATTGAAACCCAAAAAACAATACAAAAGATC
>NW_007730223.1:2500-39692 GCF_000696425.1 Galeopterus variegatus
TAATCATATACATTGTATATTGACAAAATAAAAATTTAATGAAAAAAAAAAAGTTTTATTGGAACATTAAAAAAAAAAGAACTGTCACACTTTGACTAATAAAGCAATGACCTTTGGAGGTCATGCTTTATAGTAACCACAGAAACCTTTGTAAGTAAATGAGAAAACAGCTCTTTCACTCTGCCTGTGTTTGAGTGTATGAAAAGGTTCTGAAGCGCGCGCGCACACACACACACACACACACACACAGTGCAAGCTAACATTATCCCAGTACCAGGAACCGCCTGAGCTGCAATCTCACAGCATGGAGGCGGAATCACAATAGTAAACATGAGAGGAGCTTTCACAACAAATTCTTTAAACATTTTCATGGCTATCAGCAATGACATTAGATTCAATTAGGCAAACTGATTTGAGCTGCATACAATCTTTACTGTAATTAGTTTCTTTGTTGTACACATTGTGTCACCACCAACGAAAGGTCATTAAGAGGCGCACTCTCCTAGAAGTAATCACACCCTGGACCCTGTAAGTGTGAGGGCAACTGTCAAAGAAAATGCAAAATTTTTTCCCCTGCATCATAATACAAGGGAAACAAATAGTGCCTAAGTCCTACTCATTTCCATTTTTTGTCAAAATGTTCTCTGTATTATCTTGGTGAGCACATAAGAGCATGTAACAGTTATTACAATCAGTTTGGGTAACACTGGGCAGAAAGGTAAAATAAAAACCAAGCATTATTCTATAGAACTCTGTACTGTGGTTGTTTTACAATGCAGACTTTTTCACTGCGGGGACAGTGTCAAGAACTATGAAGAGTCTGAAGTTTTTATCCTACTCGTAAGCTAGGAACTTAGCCTGCCATAGATGTATGGATTCTGGAAGAAGAAATAAGAAAATAGGAAGAAGTCAGAGACAAAGAACAGTTTATTACTCACAGCAATAACAGGTAAACCAACCAGACTGGCCTGAGGTTGCCATTAGGAGAAAAATAAAAGCATCGCACCCAGGAATGGTTTGGGCAGAGTTCTGCATTTTCAAAATAGGCCTATATAACTCCCAACTGAGAGAAAATGATCACTTTCTGGGCAGAGTTGCATTCAGTGATCAAATTGTCTTACAAAGGTGTGTGGATCAGGAGGAGGTGAGGGAAGCAGAATAAGAAATATTATTTAGAAGGCCACTCCAGTGTTACGCAATGACAGATAACCATGGATGGCAGGGTGCATGGAAGTTTCATCAAATACCTTGACTATCAGTCCATTGACGAGTAGCTTTTGTGATGAAAGACACACTATAGTCAGACTGTAAGTCATCCAGACAGCCAAAAACATGTCATAGGGCCACAATGGTATGGCTAGAGTTGGCTGATCAGACTAGATCAGAAACACCATAACCTGGAGAAGCATTAACTGCAGTGAGGCCCCATGGACAGCCCTGAGAGGGAATCAAAAGTCCATTGCAGTCAACCCACCATAGAGGGGGATCAATGCCCCATGTGAAGTGTCCTCTCTCATTGCAACGGGTCAGTTTTTGGCAGGAGTTCCAAGTCTGGCATGTAGCAGTAGCCTCCACATGAGGAGCATCGAGGCCTTTACTTAGTGCCCAGTCTGTAATGGTAGATGTGTTTCCATGTCCAGTATGGTGATGGATCCAGGCTGCAATGGTGGCCATCTGGGCAGTGTGGGCTTAATCAGCAGTGTGAGTGCGGGCAGTCTCATCAGAGAATGTACTCTTGGCATGGGCTTGATCTGAACAGGTCCATCAGCAGCCACAACTTATTTCCACAGTTTGCAGCCCTAAATAGGAGTGTTTTAATCCTTCAATCTTTAGTTTCTTAGTGGCAGACCAAAAAGCTAGGCCACTGCCCACAGCCTAAGAGTCAGCAAAAAACATAGCAAGGTTCTTGAAGGATAATATTGGCCAGAGCTACGACAGCAACCCTGAGTTGTGCCCGCTGAGCAGAGCTACACTTTTGGTTTTGCATCACTGGCACTGAAGTTGGCAAGACATAGCAGCCCAATGAATACCACCAGATTTCAGCTTAACCGAATGATCAAACCCAGGCATTTGGGGAAACCACTGTGAATTGAAGGCCCTGTAGAGCCAGTGACTTGACTTCACTTGGCACAGTGGGGACAGGGTTTTCCAAAGGAATAGGAACTCTTATATGTAAAGCCTAGATGCTGCTGAGGCCAAGCTGGTTGTGTTCTTTTTTTTTTTTTTGTCTTTTTTTTTTTTTTTTCCGTGTCCGGCAACGGATCGCAACCCTCAGTGTTGCCCCCGTACCGGACCGGGGACCGGCAATGGGATCGCAAGCCTCGGCGTTGCTCCCGCGCCTCGCTCAGCCAGTGAGCGGGAGCCGGTCTGTACGCGGGATCCGAACCCTCGGACGGGAGCGCCGTCGCGCTTCCCAAGCGGCGCACTATCCAGTGCGCCACCGGGCCGGCCCTGGTTGTGTTCTTGAATGTACCATTTTCATTTGACTAGTGAAGTTTGTTGGGCCCCTCCCCTCCTGTTAGTCATTGAACCCAAGTTGATTCACCCTAAAATAAGAATATCCCATCAGAAAGTCAAAAGGCTTCTATGGGTCAGGCATTCAGTTTTGATAAGAGCACCATAACAAGCTAATAGCTACTTTTTCAAATGAGGTGTTCCCAGTAATGAGTCCAAAATCCCAATGGGGAGTCTCTGGGTGGAGGCTACCTCCCTTTGCCAGAGGTTCCAGTCAACAAAATCATCAGTCACAAAGACTTGTAGCTCAGAGGGGTAATACGGTTATGGAGCCCCAAAGTAGAGAGTATAACTTGCAGGACCACTTTGAATGCAACCTATTGGTTTAGGTCCCTCTTAAAGGATGCTGATTTGCAAGTTAGCCCATACAAAGAACCAAATAGAATCTCCAAGTGAGACACATCCATCTCTAATACTCACAGAGTCCAATATGGGCCTCCTTTTTGGTGGTAGGGGTCAAAGAGACAGAATTTTTCCTTGCATGCCACAGAAATTGAGTGTTGTGTATCCAACCATGTAGTTCTAAGAAACTTTACTTGGCCAACAGGCCCCTGAATTTTGTCAGAGTTTATCAGCCACTTCTGATAATGGAGGCATGATATTACTGCCATCAGGGTGATTAAGCTGAGGCTTCTGACTTGCCAATCAACAAGACATCATCTATATAATAAAAGCTTTGGATAGGTCTTCTCTAGTAGGAGAATCTTTTCTGGCACTTATGGGACAGATAAGTTCAAGCATCAAGTCCTATTTACGGTGAGATGTAGAAGCAGCTACAACAGAACCTTGGATTGGCTCAAAAGGTCCCACCCACAAGGTCAGGCTAGCTTCTTTGCACTACTCTGATCCCCGCCTATCCCCTGTTAGCTGAATCAGCATGCCTTTTCCTTCCACAGGTCCAGGTAGGTTCTGTATCCAATAGAGTCATAAAAGTTTGATTACTTTTTCTCTCCAAGATTCCTCAACATACTGAAATGGATATGTATGGTCTTTAATGCCCCTTGGGGACAGGAAGACCTTGGCCCCATCTCTAATCATTTCTGCATAACATGGCTGAGGTCAGGGGAGGGGAGAGAAAGAGAGAGATCATTTTCTCCTTCTCATCTACCAACATTATAAACCTAAACCAGGTGATTAAGAGCCAGGATCATAGTCAGTGTTTCATTTGTGGTTACCCACGGGATTTTTTCTCTTTCAGGAAAATCTGCCAAAGAAGACCAAAGCTCCCTTACAGCAGCCTGGACCCACTGAAAAAAAAAATTCTGAGAACTGTTACTGTTGTCTCCAAATGCATCTAAGGTTAGCATTATAGATCGCAGGAGGAGTTGAGATGTAAGAAAGCCCAGCTGTTGCCATTCTTCCTTAATAAGCATTACATACCCACCCACTCACTTCCTAAGCAAACCAGCCAAAGTTCTAATGATTTGTCTGTTTTTTGTCCACAGTGGTAGCAAATTTTTCTTCTTTCATGCTCAGTGCAGATGTGTGTCTCTGTAATTTGTCTGAAAGAGTGGAAACTTCCTCCCCCCAGGATGAATATTAGTACTGGCTGTACAATGGGGCAGATTGGAGGTTGACCCCTTGGTTGGTGAGGAAGTTCCCCCACCCAAAGGAGAGTTAGCAACAAGCAGAGCGCTGTGCAGGAAACTATCTCCAAACCTACTTCCTGGTACTCAACCTGCAATCACTTTCCCAATTCCTTCTCATTACCAGGCAAAAAGTAGAGGTCAATTTATTCCCAAGTTGGCTATACAATTTGGTCAATTTACTACTGATTCCCATGAACTTCCCTAAATCCTGTTAATTGGCTTGGAAGGCACTCATCCTTCCTCTTCCAGAAAGCCATGTCTTTGTCATCATTGCCATGACTGTCAAGACCTGTAAAGTGTCTGACATTTACACTATTTGCACACCACTAAGTTATCCTGCCATAGTTTCACAGATGCTGGTAAAAAGCCAAGATTCCTAGGTCAGAGATGAAGAACAGTTAATTATCATATCAGTAGCAACAGCCAGAGTATCAGTGTTTTCTCATCTGTTTCTCAAGTCCCAATTCCAACTGAGTGACGCAAAGAGGATCAGGTGGCATCTGCTCATTCAGTAGGTTGTGTTCCCTGAGCTTAGGGAACCCAAATCTTTTATAGTGGTCAGTAAGTATGCCTGCCCTTTGTTCCAGAGAGAGACACTATCTCTATCTTTCAAGGCTCTTCACTATACAAACATCCTTTGAAAGGAACAAAGGGCAAGTCAGGGCTTTGCTCACAAGGTGTGCAGAAATATGAGAGTACCGTGGAGGAGTGTGTCTCCACTAGGACAGAGAAATATCTAGCAACACTATGGGAATGGCACTCAATCACCAGGAGACTGGGAACTGAATCAGCATCTCATGTTATTATGTGTATAATATACACGGAGGTGTTGGGAGCTTAGGATTACATTTAAAATTTTTTCAACTTTCCACAGAGGTTAAAATAAAAATCCCCACAAGAGGAGGAAGAACCTGAGAATTTCAGCTTCGGAAGGGGTGATAGAAGTCTAGTCATATATATTAAAAAAATTAAAAGTTAGATTAAATTTAAGAGCTGTTGATTGTCATTGAATCAGGATGAAGGATGATTTGTATCTGGGGTTCTTTTTGCTATTCACTCTTTTTTCATGTGTTTTAAAAAAATTTTAATAAAATTTTTAAGCATTTTTTAAACAACTTGAAATAGCAAAATTCTCCATTGAAGAGAATTTGCTTAGGATAAAAACCTCAACTGGGGTTGGTATAGAATGTTTCTCCCCACAAAACCTCTGCTATAGTAGAAAGAAGAAAAATATGTAAGCATTTTATGTAAAGATAGAATTGACATTGAAATTTTAGTTCTAGAAATACTTTATATATTTTAAATATGGGGACAAAGATTTAGGATGGAAAAAAGTTGGGCAATCGCATTAAATTTCACTGAATGACTGATTGCTGCATCCAACATGCTAGAAGGATCTAATACATAATGTATATATCACTACAGTTCCACTGTTCACTGAGAGAATAACGAGAATGCAAATCTTGCAAATACTTACAACAGAGACTGCTTACATATAACAACAAACAAAACCAAAACAAAACTGACTTTAAGGGAATCTAGTCATTCATTCTTTCATTGAGAATCAACTAAGTGTCAGACACTGTGCTAGGTGAGTATCTAAAAAAAACAGGATTTTTAAATCATTACCTTCAGTATTTTTTAAAAGTTATATTATCCTTATATTATTGCTAGTTCTTGTATCAGTTAGGCGTGAAATGTATTTTCAAAAAGGGAAAACATAATGAAATCTGAAAAGTGACAGGTACAGTTGGTACAGTTCCAAGCTGATGAAGATAAAATGAAGAAAGACCTCATGAAGCTTGGAAAATGAACAGAAAGGTTTTCAATAATTCTCTGCATGGGCAGCAAGCAGACAGTAAGTCTAGGGCAAATAAACCTAAACTATGATTATAAGATGATCATCTCTAGATTATCTGTTTGCAACTCTAGAAATGGAATCCATTAATGGCTTGTTCCTCTTGCCCCTGTTTTGTAGCTGCTCCAGAGCCCAACAACCTGCTGACTGTCATGGGAGCTGGAGGGTCCCAAGGAGAGTGCTGCTCTTCAGCCTGAGCCCCACATCTCAAGAAAGGCAGAGAAGGGTCAATAGGCTCTTAATTAGGAATTAACAGAAAGACCAAGATCCCTTAGGAAGATGATACCTGAGACAGAATATCAAAATCTGTAAAATCTTTGAAGGACCTACATGGTGAGGTCCAGGCTGCTGTACACCATTATACCAGTTGTACCCTGCAAGGTCACCCAGCCAAGGGCATGAGGTGGGGTGGGGAGCCAGGCTAGGCTGAAATCTAGCCCATGCTCTGCTCACTGAGCCACGTACCTGTACAGTCATGCACCTGTACAGGGCTGTATCTGTCCGAAAGAAGGAGGGAGCACTCATTCCTAAATTGAGTGCCCAGAGGAGGTGCCATTTCTTATCTGCATAAGCCCTCTATGGGCTAGTTGCAGCCCTGGAATGAGAACATCCTCAAATCCTGGAATGCTAAAACTCAGGGGCACCCACTGAAATTCTATGAAAGTAGTTTAAAGATAAATAAAAGATGGCATTACTTTATACAGTGGGTAGTAAACATATGGAACTCATTATCCGCAAGATGTTGCATAGTCCACAAATATAAATAGGATAAAGAAAGACTTAGATAAATTCATGCTTGTTAGATTCATATGAGCTGCTAGAGCATTGTTAGAAACACAGGGAACGTCTCCAAGTGCTTTCAGGGAAAATACCATGTTTGTCTTCAAAATGTCCTGCAGTGCCTTGAACTAAACACCACAAATCTCTAGCTATCCAGGTTTCCCTGGGAAATCAACATCCATAATAACCAAGTTTTCCAAATAACTGGGACTTAAGCTACTATATCATAAGCATTTTCTTTATACTAAAAAATTGTGGAAAAATCTTTCTTAATGGTGGTGTGAACTTTCATGTGATCTTAAACCAAGTTTACCAAACTTAACCTTTTCTTCAGGACTTGGAGAAGTACGATGAACACCCACTATTGTACTGGATTTTAAGAGAGTGATTTTTTAGGACCCAGGGCGTCAACTGAAATGTATGGCATTATTAGACTATAACCTGAAGGCTGGCCAGTTGGCTTAGTTGGTTAGAGCACAGCCTTGTAACCCTTAGGTCAAGGGTTCAGATACCTGTACTAGCCAGCCACACTAAATAAATAAATAAAAATAAAACCTGGTCCCAAGGAACTATAGTGTTTTTTTCCTTTCATTTCTTTCAGTATTTCTGCTTATTTCAGATACAATTTTTGGTCTTTTTCCCTGTTCTTTAGGCTTCTGTTTTCACTACTGTGAATGGGCTTGCAGAAAAAAAAAACCCTTCACTCCTGATTTTCTGCTCCCACCTTTTTACCTCAGTGGAGAGCCCCCTATTCTCTTTTTTGCCATGTCATCTCAGTGTGAAACAGAACTTCCCTGACTTTACTGTAGCCCCTAGGGACCAGGTTGCACTTTTAACAAGCTTACTTGAAGTCTGGGGAGTAACAGAGAGAAGCACATTTTGGTACTACTGCTGGATTGGCTACGGATGAGCTCACCCTTGAATCCAGGGAGGCTCACACCCACTCTGAGTACTCCATAGTAATATGTCTGTCTAGTTCCCATCCCTGTCCAGGTGAATTCAACCTTGGAAGCTAGCCAAAGGTATCCAAAACTCCAAGCACAAACCCATGGCCAGGCTCCAGACATGGAAAGATGTTTCCTCCCTCCAATCCAAGACCCACTTCTCTAGTCATCATTTATTGGTGCTGGTGTCTTATTACTTTTCCTAAGACGACAGACCAGCAGAATCATGAACTTGTCCCATGGTGCTCATTAGGACTTTGCATCAAAGCACAACATCAACACATTCTAGATGATTCAACCTGAAGTAGCCCGGACATTAACTCTCCAGGCCCAGTTGAGCTCTACCAAGTCCAGTTCTCTTCTTTTGTGTGATCTGTCTGCTAGCATGAGATGAAAATCTTGCCTGCTCATTCTTCATGAAATCTCCGAATTTTGTTTCTAAACAAGAGTGCACATAAATCTCCAAATGAATAAATGATATTTTTAGGCCCAATATAGACTAAATTCACACTTTGAAGAAAATAAATATTTATCTAAGGAAAACACAATGTACAGAAATGCAATCCTGTAGATTTCAAAACAGGCATTTGTTGTTGGTTTATAGACACTTAACATTGTTTAGTCATTTTACATCATAACATGGCAGTTTGTTACTTACCTAAATGCATTTTACTGTGTTTTTGTTACCTTTTAAGAAATTTGTGGGTGGTTTCAGGCTGATGTGTAACACATTATAATTTTTCCCATTTAAAATAATGGGCTAAGGTGATGGATATACTAAGCACCCTGATATGATCATTGCACACAGAATGAATGTATCCAAATGTCATATTGTGCTCTATAAGTATATATAATTATCATGGGTCAATTAAGAAAAATAAATTAAAAAGAGAGAAAAAAGAAAGAAACAGAGAGTAGAATGGTGGTTACCAGAGGCAGGAAAGGGGAGGAACAGGCGGAGCCAGGGAAAGGTTGGTAGACCAGTACAAAGTTACAAAATTACAGTTCGATAGGAAGAATAAGTTCTGGTGCCTTAGAGTGACAATTTTAGAGGATTGTCTAAGATTTAAGAGGATCTTAAATGTTATAGCCACAAAGAAATGATAAATTTGTTTAGGTAACAGATATGCTAACTATACTGCTTAGGTTATTATACAATATATGCATGTATTGAAACAACAAACTGTACCCCATAAACATGTACGATGAATAGAAAACAAAATAAAATAATGGGAAATAGGCTTCTAGTCAGCTTTTTTCATATAGATCATTTGATTTTCAGTAACGGATTATTAACAGTAAGTGCGAAATGTAGATCATATATATACTAAGACTTTGAGGTCTTCTGAGCTTTAGTGCATGAATTTAATGACATCTATTTTGCCTACTCAGGGAACTTGACTGCATCATTCTTGGTTTTTAGTTGTGTTCCAGATGGACAACGTGCTGGAGAGCTAAGCTCTGGATGGTTGAGTGAGTAATTCTCATATTCTTAGTATAGTTTAAAATGCATGGTACAACATCAGTTACTATCTGTTCTGAGGTAAGAAACAGAGTGGAATCCAATTATTTCTGATTCATTGAAGCAAAATAAATAAGTAGCCGTTTGGAGAGTGGTTAACAACCCTAGCTACTCCACGTCCTTAATATCTTTCCTTTGGACCAAGACTTTCATCCTGCGACCTTCTCAATCCTGATAAGTTAGAATGAGATGGAGACCCTTCTTAGGGCTCTTCCCAACACTGACACTTCTCCCCACTCCTTTTACAGTGGGTGAGGTCAGTCTGGGGAGGAATCAGAAGGCCATGCAAGCAAGCCCACCTACCACAATATACTTTTCTACCTGTCACAGAGTCTGACATTTTGCTGATAGAGCTTTATTGTTTGCAGTCTTGAAAATCTGGAGTCTTATAGAGTTCCCTAGGAAAGGTCACACCTTAAATTCTTTGCCATTTGATTCCTTAGAGGAGATTAAGACAATTGGTTGAGGTCAAAGTCTTGAGAGATCAGATCAAATCTCTCTTAGGAAAAGGCATGTTTTAAGAAATGTTAGACAAACAGATAAGAGGAAACCAAAACAAACTTTATCTACATGACAGCATAGCCTGGAATTCACAAGAAGTCCCTGACACTGACCCTAATAGACCATATTATCACCCAAGGGGACCCCAATCCAGCCACACAGATCTCTTATTCCCTCACATATGCCACTGAAAAGAGCCAGATGAGGGTTTTTAGATGGCATTACCAGCTTTTCTTCTTCAATACTATTAATTTTGTGATTCCATAGATGGGATAGTATTGAATCTTACTCCTCTGATGCATCATGCACCCTGGCCCAGGAAAAAAGGAAAATGGGTGAGTACCTAGAATTTCCTAAGTGCTTTCACCTATAGCCTTGCTTCTTCGAGTGGCCTGTGGACAAGCATCATCAGCATCTGTTAGAAATACAGAATCCTAAGTTCACCCCAGGCCTACTGAATCAGAATCTGCATTTTAATAGATCTCCAGGTGATCCAAAGGCACATTAAAGTTTGAGAAGTCTTATCAACAGTATCTGAAAACCTAAGGAAGTTCTGAGGACTTCTGTACCATCCCTTAAACAAGCATCTGGTCTGTGTCTAAACTGAGTGGTCAACAAATATCTGAGAGCTTTTAATCACTGAAGAGAAAATTTCTAGCATTCTTTTAGTACTACACAAAGTTGGACTGGGTAGTCATAGAAATAGATAGAGGCTACTCAGAAATGACTGATAAGAGTTCCAGCCTGTTTTTATTGAGTACTTCTCGCTGGTCCATAGCATAGCTTTCTTTCTCTGTGTTTAGTTTGGGGGTTACAGTGGAAGACTTGGCCTCAAGTTCTCTCTGCATTTATAACTGCTAATCATCGGTGGACATTTTGTTGGCTAATCACTTAATATATTAATTATTTTATATCTAAGATACTGTAAGATTCGAAATCCATATCGCTTAAAGCTCTGCATAGACCTAGCACCATAACATCTCAGAGTTTTTGCATAATTCAGGGTATCTTAAGTACACCTTTATTTGCTGCTGGAATTCCCCGTAACCACCCAATAACTGGTCATCTTCACTCCATTTGAATATGTGGAATAACATGACACATACCACTTCCTATGTCAATCTCTCCTAGTTTTATTTATTTATTTATTTATTTTTT
Organism: Galeopterus variegatus; assembly: GCF_000696425.1. Lineage (NCBI taxonomy): Eukaryota > Metazoa > Chordata > Mammalia > Dermoptera > Cynocephalidae > Galeopterus > Galeopterus variegatus. The sequence continues at coordinate 13,367 of NW_007730223.1, forward strand.
AAAAGATGACCAATAAGGGGATCTCAACCCTTGGCTTGGTGTTGTCAGCACCACGCTCAGCCAGTGAGCAAACCGGCCATCCCTATATAGGATCCAAACCCGTGGCCTTGGTGTTATCAGCACCGCACTCTACCGAGTGAGCCACGGGCCGGCCTCAAAGTGAAGAATATTTTAAAACAGCTTAACTTGGCTGTTGTCAGCAGTATCCAAGGAGGATTTCCAAAGATCAAGTTAGTTTTAAACAATTCTAATTAGTAGAAGTTCTTTCTCATAATGGGTTAAAATTTGTCAGCCATTGGTCTTCATAATTACTTATTCATTTCAATTATTAATTCTACACCATAGTTCCCTTAGCTGGCTGATGTATTTTCTTGTTACTAGAAAAATTGGGACCCAAGACACAGAACATAGTAGGGATCCAAAGGCTACCAAAAAGCACATGAATAAATCAGGACTAGAAAGTATTTATTTCTCACGTACAGTTCTATTCACTAGACTGTCTGCTGAGAAATGCTGCTTTGTGACCAACACTATGATAATACGTAAGCGAAAACATCATCCCTGGGAAAGATCATGGATCAGGGTGTGGTAAAAATCCAGCAACTGTGTCCCTCCTTTCATGGGTCAAACATCTGGCAAACATCCTGGGGTCAGACTGGAGGCCAAAATCCACTGTGGGGAGTTAATCTGTTCCCACAAAGGAGATTTGACTCTCTGGCAGCTGGCAATTTTCCTTTGTGAAATGGGTGTTCCTGGCACTCCATAAAAGTCCTTACCCTTTTTTTTCTCTCCACCCCCGCTTTCCACACCCTACTGCACACACCCTCCCACTCCTACATCAATAAAACCCCTCCCTAGCATACATTCTGCGCACACACATGCCCCCACAACTTCCTCTGCAAACACACCCACGTATCTCTCAGACACACACCCAGGCAGCACAAGGCTTTCTGTCTCTCCTTGATAACCCCATCCTTCCTCTTCTTATTATCTCCTGTACTTATTTGCTTTAATTTTCCCTCAACTCATCCCAGCCCACCCGCCTTTGCTACTTGGGCCTGGGAATTCTGGCACTGTAATCTTGCTCTGCACATTTGTAATCTGGAGCTGTCACAACCAGGAAAGTCACCAGCCTGCGTGTGCCTGCCTGTTCTTCTGCAGCTAGGCTAACAGGGAGGACAGAAAGAAGCTGGCAGGCAGTTCTATTTCTGGAAGCTACTAAAACTCTTGTTTTCCCTCCTTAAATTCCTAAAGGAACCATTCCAGCCTTTGCAATAGCCACCATCATTCCTCTTTTCCTCTAACTCTGTTGCCAGTTTCCCCCTGTCCATTTTTCAGATTTGCAATATGGTATCTGTCTATCATGGCATTCCTCACATCCTGTTTATTAGGACAGGTCACTCAAGACCAGGAGACCCCACAGAGGACATAAAGGGCAATGAAAGAGGGGGATAATATTGTTTTTGTTTAATCAGAAATTTTGATAATTTAAATCCATGCTAATCCCCTGGAGTCTATCTATAAACATAACATTGAAAAAAAGGCTGAATCAATGAAATACAGAACACGTTAGTTTATAGCATTTCCATGCTCAATAGTATCTGATTCACTAGGATTTAAAAGTGATCTTCTTGGGCAAATGGTTTGCCTGGGTTTCTTGTTATTCCTTGGTGAGATGGATGATAGTTTAGCTAAGTAAATATTAAGAACAATGGGGTCCTTTATTCCCTCCATACTAAGAACACACGAACTTTTAATAACAGCTGCTATTCACAAAAACTAAATATTAAGCATATTCTACAACATTATATTGGACATTAAACAAGCAAGATAGATACTATTTTTGTTCACTGAAAATTTACCATCTATAAAAAGATCCTATCAATGAGACAAAAACAATATGAATAAATAGCCAGAAATAGCTTTAATCACTTTCTTTTAATGTTAAAAGAAAGAAATTCAGTGGGTTCCCACTTTCCAAAGAATGAAGCCCTAACATAAATTTGGCATTTGAGAACCTCACAATCTGGGCCCAATACACCTTTTCAACTCCATTTTCCATTTTCCCCACTTACTTTGTAGTCTACACACTGGACTCATTAATTCCCAAACAGACTGAGCTTTTCAACAGGATCTTGAGGCCAGAGGTCCTGTTGTTTCTACCTTGTATTCCTCACAGTTCCTAGCCCAGTGCATTATGCACAATATTGTAGTTGCTGAATAAACATTTGCTGAAGGTAAGCTTCATGAGAACGAGGCATTATAATTAGAGGGAAGTTAGAATTTGCAAAGCTCTTTGAATGAAGAAAAGGTTAAGTCCTCTTTGCCTATAAGTGCCTGCTTTTCCTCTCTATTAAGCCATTGCCCCGTGAGCATTCTTGTTAATCAACAGTGTTTTTCCGTTGCCATAACTGCCCAACAATGTTAATATATTTCATGGCTCTAGGATGTGCTTATTCAACCTCACATGTCCAGGCTTCTCATATCTTTGGACTGGGTTTTACCAGAGACTAACAGGTTGCTATCACCACATGTATCCAAAACACACAGGAAACAAGTCAGCACAATACAAGTAGAGACTAGAACCAGACCCCCCACAAACTACTTAATTCACCCTCCATTCAGTGTGTTGTAGAAATACCATCTTCGAGAGTGTATAAAAATTCACATTTCTTTAATTTCTTCTCTTCTAGGACCAATTCCTCTCTCCCAGCTCTCCTATCCTCTTAATGCTAAGCTGCACTTTGTTGTTTCCTATTAGATTTAACAGGAGTAAAATGTATTAGCTTAAAGATTCTCTTCTATCAACTAAACTTGAAAGTTGGTGCTAGTTCTAGAAATCATTGTTTCCAACCATATGGTTTAGATAATGTAAGAGTAACAAATACAACCCAATTCAACAAGTTGACAATAATTTTCCGTGACACTGAACATTATAAAAAGTAAACCAAAAACTCTTCACAGTAATTGTGAATATAGGTCACTAAATTTCACAGGTGATCCTTAATACTCATTTTAACCATTAGTTTCAATTCCTGCCTTTCCTTCAACTAATTTTTTTAAAAGCAGAGTTATATGAGAACAATTTCAATTTAACCTCATCTATTCGATCACTTTTTATGGCCAGTTAGAGGGGCTAACAAGCTGCGAAATGATTCATAAGAAAACAAAGAAACAGAAGAAAAGATTTTGAAAACTCCACAAACTGGATAGTCAGGTAATGAACAGACTGGGAGCTTAAAAAAAAAAAATCATGCTTTTTTTTAACCTTTAGTAGTATATTACAAGGAAATTCTAAGTTTGGTAAAGCGAAACATTGTAGTTTAGAAAAAAAGAAATTAGTCTCTTACGCACAATACTTCAGAATTTGAGCTTTGAATTAGAAATAATTGAGCAAAACTGCAGTTAGGGTGGGGGTGGGGCTGGAATGGAGGAAGATCCCTGTGTTAGGGATGGTGGGAAACTGACACCCTAGAGGCTGTAAAAAGAGACAGGGTTCAGAAAGTAGATTAGTAGTTGTCTAGGGCTGGGGAGTGGGTAGTATAGGCGGGGGGTTGGAGTGATGACTAGGGCATATGGAGGTTATTTTTGAGGTAATAAAAATGTTCTAAATTGATTATGGTGATGGATACACAACTGTGAATATACTAAAAGCCATTGAATTGCACACTGTAAATGGGTGAATTGTATGGTACGTGAATTATATCTCAATAAAGCCCTTAAGAGAAAGAGAGAGAGTCAGTAAATGTTGGGGTTTGAAAATTTACTTAATCTCATCTGACTTATTTCACTCCATTTTTGAAACCATTTTTTTTTCTTTTATAAGCAAGAAAATCTTAGCTGCTCTCAGGCATATTCAAGCCAAGAAAAATGAAAAGGATACTTGCATTCATGAGCTTTCTGGAGAACAAGCAGGGGCTTGAATAGCAAGCTCCTGTATCTTTGACTCAATTTATTTCTGTTTATCTTGCAGCAAGGTTAAGAAAATAGAAATTTTGTTGCAAGAATAAATGTGAAGTTCATAAACCAATGTTGTAAAGAAATTCACACACGGGTGTAAATACTGATAAAATAAAATAAGGCCATAAACTTTTAAAGACAAGGAAAAGAGATAGAAACACACCAGCTCTGCCCCACAAGTATCCAGCTGGATGACATTAGGCAAAACTTTTTTTGCTGTTCTTCTTTATAAAATGGAGGTTTTTATAATATGCAAAATTGTTCTGAGGGCTAGAGATAATGTATACAAATGCCTGGCACATAGAGGGCACTGAATAAATGATAGTTATTATTATCTTAAAAGACATATTGAGAGTTTACCATTGTTCCAACATCTTATGCATATTATCTCATCAATCTTGAGTAAACCTACAGCAGTCAGGGTAGGCTAGGTTATGTTGCAACAGCAGACAATCCCAAAGTCTCAGCAGCTTCAAAAAAACCCGAAGATTTATTTCTCATTTAATCTGCAGATCCATCACAGGTTGGCTTGGGGCTCTGCTCTCTGCCATCCTTACACTAGGACTCAGGCTCAAAGAGCTGGTACTATCTAGAACACTTCCAATCATATGGCAAAGGGAAAAAAAGGAGGTAAATCATGCAAACTTTTAAAACATATGCATGGAAATGACACTTTACTTATGCTTCCATTCATTGGCTAAAACAAGTCACAAGGTCATATCTATCTTCAAGGGAGTAGGGAATTGCATTTCTAACATGTGCATAGAAGATGGGAAAACAGAACATTTATCAACAGCTTTAATGATTATGACACAACCTTATGAGAGAAATATTTGTATTCTCAACTTTAAAATAAGGACTTTGAGACACAGGGAGAATAAGTACTTGCTGACAGCGAGGCTGCTATGAAGTGGTAGAATAAGAGATTCAGACCCAAGTCTTGTGTTGTTCTGTGTTATTTCCAGCCATACCCTGAAAACTGAAAATATTCTGCCTACAAGGATATGTGAATATGTCTTCCACTCCACATTTATAGAAAAATGTGCATATTTCCTTTGAGAACAAATTGGTAACTGCCTTCTCAGAAACCAATTTGGAACAAAAACATTGCGAATTATAAAATGTTCACACACCCTTTGACCTAGTAATCCTAGTTCTGGGAATTTATCCTAAGGAATCATCTCCAAAAGATTTTTTTGAAATTATACTTATGAAAAGATCTATTGTGACAATGTTTATAACACTGAAGAACTGGAAAGAATTCATACTTTTAACAACAGGAAGAGTTAAATATTTTGTTAATTACATACAGTGCATTATTATAAAGCCATGATTTTTTCATTATGAAGACCATAGTAAAGCTACTCGACCACACCAGTTGTCGGGCTCTTTTACCTGACGGTAATCCTGCATCAACTGGGCCAACTGCTGAGCTAGGGCTGGATCTGGAACTCACAGACCTCTCAAGCCCATTCACAGACTGGGTCACAAACCCTTCACATGCCAGGCTCGGTTCCCGGACCCCTCACACACAGGTCTATAAGCTAGGTAACTGGCCAAAAGGTCCTTGGAGCCATAGGTTGGAAAGCATGGCTGCGCAGGGAGGATGCCTGAGGCAGACCCCCGCCCACCTGCTTCACTAAAACACCTCTCTCTCTCTCTCTCTCTCTTTCTCTGAAGAACACAAGAATAGCAACAAAACTAAAAAGATACATTGGCGCACGTGTGCACGAACTCCACACACGTGCGCGCACACACAATTTGCCTACAAAGGATGTGCTAAAACCACAGCCAACTGGACCTGAGGTGAGGGCCCTTACCAAACTATCCTATTTTCCCAACAAACATGTAGTAATATGGGGAAAAAAACTCTTGATATAAAGTTAAGTAAAAAGCAAAATAAAAGTGTTTTTACTATATCACAACTGTATGACCCATTTGTGTGGTAAAGCCTGCTAACATACTCCATATTTGTTCTCCTCCTCCTCCTCCTCCTTTTAGTAATAGAACCCCGACCCCCAGTTTTAGCTGGTCACAGGGATGCCCAGCTTATGGACTACATTTCCCAGCCTCCCTTGAAGCTAGGTATTGCCATATGACTAATTTCTTGCCAATAGAATATGAGCAGAGAGTGTGCATAACTTCCCAGTTTTGCCCAGAAAAATGATGAGGCACATGCTCCATATGCCTTTTTTACCCCCTCCTTCTAGAAAGGATAAGCAGCAATAACTGAAGCAGTTGCCTTAGGTTCAAAGCCACAATGTAATGGAAATGTGAATTTCTTATTTTTTCTAAATCTCCCTTAATCCAATTTGTATTATTTTATTTAATTAGTTAATTTATTTATTTTTAGATCCCTGTCTCAGGAGGGTTTATTTACTTATTTCTTTTTAAGGGGCTGGCCAGTACAGGACCCAAACCCTTGACCTTTGTGCTCTGACCAACTGAGCTAACCAGGCAGCCCAAATCTGTATTATTTTTAAAAGGGTGAGAAAGTGCTTTGGCACTTTAATCATCAACTTTAACACAATTAATCATCAAAATTTATCTTAAACAGTGCTCTTCTGAAACAGCCCCTCTTCTACTGGCAGAAATATCTGAGGAAAAGATGAAAAAGAAAACTGAAAATAATAAAGAAGTACATGGAAATGGCATTTTTGACCCAATCTGGGCAATTTTATCATTCTGAAATCATTAGTGAGCATGACTGAGAAGGATTATGCTGCAGCACTGGGGGAAGAGAGACAGAAGCTGTACAGCCCTGGGACAGCAGGAGGCTGTCAAACTGTGCATGGGGAGGGGGGAGGTGGTATCACCAGTACAATCTATTACAAGGAAGAAGTGGGAGAAAAGGAGCAAAAAGAGACAAACCAGCTATTGTTCAATTTTACCAATGCTTAACTCCTTTCTCTTCATAATGCTACAGTGAAACATAACATTTGTTCACTCAAATAAAGCCCTATGATTTGACTCCAGGGATCAGCATTTTTATGAATCTACAAATGCAAAACCAGGAAAATATTATGTACCTAGAAATTCTTAACAGAGAATCAGATCGTCATAATATGATCTGAAAGGAAAAGGTTTTAATTCAAGAAGATGTATTAATAACTAACATTTGTTCAGCACTTACTATAGACATTGTTCTAAGCACTTCACATGTATTCACTCATATAATCCTCCAAAATCCTATTAGATGGATGCCATTATTATTATCCCCACCTAACAAAAAAGAAAACTAAGGCACAGAGCATTTTAGCAATTTTCCTAAGGTCACACAGCTAATAAATGGAAACCAGGCTTTAGAATCTGAGGTTTTAATCCCCTACCTGCACTGCCTTAATCATAAATTATTAAATCCAACAAAAATATGTAAACTCCAAATAATGAATCTGCTAATTGGTCTTCCTTAGTGCTACGTTAGCCTTTCTAACAGTATTTATAAAATAATTTATTGACAGAGTATTTCTGTTTGAAATGGATTACATGGTAGTTACTAAAACATTTTGTGAAGACTACTGGTTGCCTACCAAATATCCACTCTTGCCTTCTCTCTCAAATGAATAGAACTATCTTAAGCTGGACATGTTGCCACCCAGCTAAAAACCACAATTTGCACCCGTGCTTGCAGCTGTGTGTGTGGTCATGGACTAGGTTCCACACAATGGGACCTAAATAGAAGAAGGATGGTGATTTGGGGGAAGTCTCCCTAAAAGGGAAGGGGAACACCCTTCTTCTTTTCTTCCATCCTGCTCTTTGGGGTGTGGAAGTGCTGGCTTGCATTCCCAGGGGAGGAGACTCACACCTTAGCGATGTAAGAGCAAAAGCTGAATGAAACCACTATCCTAGCCTTGGGTTGGCTTTCTCCATAATTCTTTTTACTGGAGAGAATAGTGATCTAATTGTTTAAATTACTATCTTGGGGTCGCCATTAAGTTACTTGTAACTGAACTTAATCCATAAACTTAACATTACATGATTTCCTTGCAGATTTGGGAACATCAAAAAATAATATAAAGACATAAATTTAACTATTTCTCATAAATTTAAATTTAAAGTCTTACACCTAAATGACTACCAGTCCTTACAACGGATTTTTATGTCACCCATTTAGGGCAGTGCTTCCCAACTTTTTTCATGACATGGCACTCAGAGAAAAGCATAATAATTGTACAATATTGGATAAAACAGTTCGGGTACTCTTGCCAATATGCCACTGATCTAGGGGGGCTGCCTACCTCAGGAGCTGTGGGGATCAATTTCTCAATCCTCTGCTACTAACCCATTCAGCACAGTGCAGCTTTCATGGTGTTCCACGATGGGGGGATTGGTTCTAATTACAATGAGACAAAATTTGAATCTGGAATGTATTCAAAAATCATTAAAGCTTTTCTCAAAGTCAAGTGAGTAAACTATTTATTGCACTTCATTGTTGGAAAAAGGGTCTCATTGCCAGGCTAGTCAAATTGCACAAAGGGCATTTCTTATTTCACATAGGGCATTTAAAAATGACTTCATTGGGCCGAGCCCGTGGCGCACTCGGGAGAGTGCGGCGCTGGGAGTGCAGCAGCGCTCCCGCCGCGGGTTCAGATCCTATATAGGGAGGACTGGTGTGCTCACAGTGCTCACTGGCTGAGCATGGTGTGGCCGGTCTCAAAAAGGACAAAAAAAAAAAAAAAAAAGACTTCATTATTCACATATACACTAAGTATTTATATCCAAAGTATAATAGAAGGGTCCTTGTGAGTCTAGGAAAAAAGAGGGATTTAAAAGGATAAGTTTATACTGCTGAAAACCAAGGTTCTGGTTATATCTGTAAGAGGAAAGAAGAGAAAATTCCTTGATCATTTTCAATCTACCAAGAGTTTCCATAGGTGTTGTCTCATTTAAATAGCTTATCCCCTGTAAAGATGTTAAAGATTTTATTTTTTATTTTATTTATTTTTTTAAAAAAATTTTATTGTGACATAGTTGATTGTACTTATCTGTGGGGTACAGAGTTGAATATCAATGCCTATTTGCAATATGTGATGCTCAAATCAAGATAATTAGTATATTTAATATATGGTATAATTTTTTTTGTGTGGCCCTTTACCAATTCCTTTCTTACCTCCTCCCCTTTTTCCTCCCCCTTTCCCATCTCTGGTAACCTCAGTTCTGTTCTTTCCTTTTAAAAGCTCACCATATTATTGTGATTGTTGTATCTTTCTTTCTTTTTTTATTTCTTTATTTTTTAGCTCCATTGTGGAGTATTCCATTGTGGAAATAGACCACATTTTCCTTATTCAATCATCCAACAATGGACATTTAGGTTGGTTCCAACTCTTGGCTATTGTAAATAGAGCTGCAATAAACATGGGAGTGCAGGTATCCCTTCAACATGATGATTTCCATTCCTTTGGGTATACATCCAGCAGTGGAATTGCTGGATCTTATGGCAGTTCTATCTATAGTTGTTCACGGAAATTCCGTACCATTTTCCATAATGGCTGCAGCAATTCACAGTCCCACTATCAGTGTAGGAGGGTTCCTCTTTCTCTGCATCCTCAACAACGTTTGTTATTCTCTGTCATTTTGATAATAGCCAGTCTAACTGGGGTGAGATGATGTTTCGGTGTGATTTTGATTTGCATTTCCCTGATGCTGAGTGATGTTGAGTATTTTTTCATGTGTCTGCTGGCCATTTGTATGTCTTCCTATTCCTGTTCAGCTCCTTTGCCCATTTTGTAATTGGGTTATTTATTTTTTTTACTGTTACGTTGTTTGAGTTCCTTGTATATTCTGGATTTTAATCCTTTGTCAGATGCACAGTTTGCAAATATTTTCTCCCATTCTGTAGATTTGCTTTTCCCTTTTATTTTATTTATTTTTTTGTCTTTTTGTCTTTTTCCGTGTCCGGCAACGGATCGCAACTCTCAGTGTTGCCCCCGTACCGGACTGGGGACCGGCAACGGGATCGCAACCCTCGGTGTTGCTCCCGCGCCTCGCTCAGCCAGTGAGCGGGAGCCGGTCTGTATGTGGGATCCGAACCCTCGGGCGGGAGCGCCGCCGCGCTTCCCAAGCAGCGCACTATCCAGTGCGCCACTGGGCCGGCCCATTGCTTTTCCCTTTTAAAGATTAGGAAACTGCAAGCATCAGAGCTAAAATTCAAAGCCCTTCTTAAGTGGCCACATGCCTCAATTCTTCCTGCAACTTCTTTTTATTTCTTATTTAAATTTTTTCTTTAATGTGATGTCCTCACAAGTCTACAAAATCAAATGGCTTAATAATGGTTACAGTGAAGATCAATTCCAGTCCTGCTCCCAAAGGTAACCACTTTCAAGTGTTTCTCTTTTCAGCTTTGAGGATGTTTGCCTCCGTATCTTGAAAATAATATACATTTATTGTCATTTTTCTTTCAAAAAATTGTTTATATCTTCACCAAAGTTTTAACTGTGTAGAGTTTAAAAAGCCAAATTGCTCTTCAAAGCCTAAGAGAAATAGAGCAGCTCCTTTTTCTATACAAACTACAAGTTCTGTTTCTATTTCCCTTCCCTGAAATGAACATGACCAAACCTTTCAGCTGTTTCTTCTGGTATTTATCTCCACATTTATAACTGTTATTTCTTGATTTTTTCAGCTTCAGATATTATTGTCTATGACTTCTTTCTATGGATGATGTGGATTTAGACTCATATCCTCCTCTTATTCTCCCAATATAGTTACATCACGATATTTTTCTCAGACCATTATTTGGTCTTTACCTAATTAAGATAACATAAATATTACTCAATGCTGAGGCATATAATATACTATGATTATTTTGACTTTCCTGGTACAAATTTTTATTTTCCCTAGAATTGATGATTATCTTGTTTTATTTGTTTGCTTAATTTTCATGTACCTATCACAAATTTATTCCCTATTCTCTACGAGAAATGTAAATCTCCTCTCACATTCAGATTCATAAAGTATTCTACAAATTTCTTTATTTTCTTGGAAATATCCTTACTGAAGCTTGCGTCCTCCCATATTAATCTCAACTTGCTGCTCTTTAGGCTTCTCGCAGAGCTGTTATGTGCAAATTACCTTTACAATGATCATATGGATTCCCTTTTCATCTCTAATATAATTGATCCCCTATTTCTTAGATATGATGTCTTCCTCTTTCCTGTTTTCCCCCTTTATTTTTCTAGCTCATATCCTGCAGTAGCTTCCTACAAAAGAATACATGAAAGGTAAATTTTCTGAATCCTTCTATGTCTGAAAATGTGTTTTTTCTGCCCCTACACTTTATGATAGTTTGGCTGGGTATTGAATTCTAGGTTTTTAAAAAATATATATTTCTCATAATTCTTAAGGCATTGCTCATTATTTTCTCTAGTCCAATATTGTAGTTGAGAAGTTTGATTCATTCTGATTCCTAGTTTTAGCATAAGACTCATTCTTTTTTCTTTTTCTGGAAGCTTTTGAGATTCTTTCATTATTCCCAGTTGTCTGACATTTCTCCATGATGTGCGTTCGTCTGGGTCTTTTGTTGAGTACTTGGCAGGTACTTTTAATTTTGAGAATTATGGTCTCCAGTTCTGGGAACTTTTCTTGTATAATTTTTCTTTTTTTCTTTTCTTTCAGGAGCTTCCTCTAGTCAGATATTGTACTTACTACATCAATTCTCTAAATCTCATATCTTTTTTTTTTTTTTTTTTTTTTTTTTTTTTTCCAAGTGTTTCCACACAACCTTCCCCTGTAGACACAAGAGCATCCACTGCTGACACCAAGTGGGCAGGAACTACATCTCAATACTTACACCTTCCTAGTACAAGGCACGTGCCAGGTACGTGTTATGTGCTCAGTTAAAGCTTGCTGAATGAATAATTTAATGATCTGGTTCAGATCTATTAGAAAAATTCATCTCCTTTACTTAATGTATACAACCACTCAGAACCTTATTTTATACTTTAACTTTTCTGTCTTTTCATATGAAGAAAACGTGAATCAATCAAGGTTTCATTTTACAGAGAAACCTACTGAAAGAGGTAGTACTTCTAACATATTCTAGATATGTGTATTTTTTTTTTTTTTTTTTTGTCTTTTTGTCTTTTTTCCGTGTCCGGCAACGGATCGCAACCCTCAGTGTTGCCCCCGTACCGGACCGGGGACCGGCGACGGGATCGCAAGCCTCGGCGTTGCTCCCGCGCCTCGCTCAGCCAGTGAGCGGGAGCCGGTCTGTACGTGGGATCCGAACCCTCGGACGGGAGCGCCGCCGCGCTTCCCAAGCGGCGCACTATCCAGTGCGCCACCGGGCCGGCCCCAATCTCATATCTTTATTATTGTTCATCTATGCATCTTTTGGTTCTATTTTCAACAGATTTTTTTTAACTTTAATCTTCTAACCCTTCTACTGAAGTTTCTTAAATTATATTTTTAGTTTCCAAGAGTTCTCTGTTGTTTTTTTCTTAATAGTTCTTTTATCATAGATAGCATTCCACTTTTACTTTATGGATACAAATCTCATAATTTTGGAGGCTATAAATTAGCATTTAAATGGTATTTTTCTATTCTCTATAGTTTCCTCTTGTATTCTATTTTCCATTTCTCATGTTGAATTCTCTCTTTAGGTTAGAGGTGTGCTTGACATGCTTCATGGTCTTTTTTTGTCCATTCATATTTAAGAATAGGGTGCTGAAAAGCTGGTAAGAATCAAGGGTTCAGACCCCCACATCAGCCAGCCATCAAAAATAAATAAATAAATAGCTGATAAAGAGCTCTATGTGGGTGGATGGAGTTTGTAGAGTGATGGACTTCATTTTGGGATGGTAAAGAGAACATTTTGTCTCTTCTCTGGGTCTGTTTATCTTTTTCAGGAAAAAAGAAATCCTCTAATTTCTTGCCTACAGAAGTGACTTTTGAACATTTTTTACAGTAAGAAATTATTGTCCATCAAGTCCCAGTCAGCCCATAAACATATATAGAAAGGCAAAAATTTTCCTGAAATAATATTTACTTTTTTCTACATATAAGGTACTCTGATATATTCTATCTAGTCTATTGAATTTTCTTTTCTTTACTGTTTATGACTGGCCTCATGATGCACCAATTCAGTCCTCTGCAGTGAAGGGACTAGTTGCCCTAGTCACTGGGAATGTTGCTGGTGGGGAGTCTTCAGGTGTCAGCCCCTTCAGGGATTGCTTCCGTGCAGAGCTACCTTGCCCAAGGTCACACTTCCTGTGGCCATACGCAATGCAGAGGGATGTGTTAGTTTGCTAAGGCTGCCATAACAAAATGCCACAGACTGGGTGGCTTAAACAACAGAAATTTATTTTCTCACAGATCTGGTGGCTGGAAGTCCAAGATGTCAGCAGACTGGGTTTCTCCAGAGGCTCTCTCCCTGGCTTGCCGATGGATACCTCTCACAGTGTCCTCACATGGCCTTTTCTTTGTGCATAAGCACCCCCAGTGTCTCTTTCTCTTCTTATGAGGACTCTAGTCCTACTGGATTAGGGCTGTATCCTAACAGCTTCATTTTAACTTAATCACCTCTTGAAACCACCTCTAGCATCACTGCTCTGTGTGGAGTTGACAGAAGTGACCATTGGTCCTTGCAACAACAGCTCCCCTTTTCCCTTTGCCTGAGTCTATGTCCTTCCACACATGTTGGTCCCAAGGGCCTACCCTAATAAACTTTCTGTACTCTCAACTCTGTCTCAAAATCTGCTTCCTGTGGACCCCAACCCAAGAAAATTTTGGCTATGACCCATAAACTGATTTCATAATCCACTAACTGTAACTGATTTCATAACCCACAGTTTAGAAAACACTGGCCCAGGGGTTAGTTGACTGATGAACTGTGTCTTTATAGTACGGCAGGGGAGAAAGCATAGGTAATCTGACCATTCCCGATATAGATTTTCAATTGTTTACCCCCTGTGCCTTATCCCTTCTTCTACCAGGTCTGGTTTCTCTGATGCCCAGGACTTTCTTACTGAGAAATCTCCTGAGAATAAACCTCTCACCTCCTCCTGAGGCAGGAGGGAGTAGCCTGACTGCTGATTTTCTGTGCCTGGGGCACAAGAGTAGTTGACTGTTCCATATATGAGCTTTCAACTTATCTCAGACTTTACATCCCACACCTCACCATCACTCTGCCAAAACTGGTGCCTCCAAGTCCTGAGCAGCTTCTAGGCTCTGCAAGGTGCCACAAGCAAGTCACTCTTGCTTGTCTTCAGTACACCCCACTGCACACATGTTGGACTGGGCCTTTCTCTCCCATTGTGCCAGTTAAACCTCTTCCATTCTCTCTCCAACAAAATTTTTTTTTAAATACTACTCATAACCCTTCTCCTGGTCTCTATTGAGAAGAGAGATATGCCTGTGTTTATTCTGCCATCTTTAGCTAGACGCCAGCAACTAGAAACTTGGTGGCAGTCATATCACCACCGTGACTGCATAATTGCCCATGAGGTATTTTTTCCTTGCTTTTGCACCTTTACTTTTTTACAGAAGGAGATTTTTATGTGAGGAGCTTTGCTTTATGTGAGGATATAAAGTTAAATCATATAGAGAAGAGAACTGCCTTAAAAGTTCTTATGAGCCATTAAGAGTTTTAGGATTAAATATGGCACAATAGAGAAAGTGATAAAATATGTAAGAGAGATCAAATTTTGTGGACATTTAAAGGAAAGAATAGCTGTATTCAAAATAAAGAGTAAAAGACTCGTACATATAAAATGGAATAAAATTGGCCCTAAAGCTTAGTGCTGACAAAAGAAATTGCCAGGGATATGAAGCAACTTTCCAGTCATGGATCCAGTGCTACTACATGTCAGACCCAGTGCCACACCTTGGAGAGACAGAAGAGGAGGAGAAATGGTCCCTGCCTTCCATCACATCAATTATGATATTGATAAAACAACAAAACAAGTAAACACAAAATCAGTTGTGCACTTTTTATTTTATTTTTAAATTAATTAATTAATATTGGTTTTTAGATTCTAAGATGTTGTTGTGGAGCAGTTGGGGGAAGGGGGTGAGGGGAATGTGGAGGGGATAGGATGTGAGGAAGAGGAAGGGGGGGCATGGTTGAGGCCCAAGGCACCACCTTCATTCTGACAGGGTTGCCCAGGGGGCTTCCAGCAGTCACTCGGCCATGGCTTGTCTGGATGTAGATGTCAGGATGGCGTGTCTGAGGCCCTCAGCACCCCCACAACTTGGGAGCCCAGGGTGCTTCCAGCAGCAGCCTGGTGGTCATTGCTGGGCTGGATGCAAACATTGGCAGGGCATGGCTGAGGCCCATGGCCCCCCACCACCCTGGCTTGGGAGCTTGGGGCACTTCTAGTGGTGGCCTCATTGTCATCAATGTGCTAGATGCAATGGGGGTTGTGTCTGAGGCCCGCAGCCTCTCACCACCCTGGTTAGGGAGACCAGGGCACTTCTGGCAGCGGCCTGGTGGTTGTTGCTGGGCTGGATGTGAATGTTGGGGGGTGTGGCTGAGGCCCTCAGCCCCTTACTGCCCACCTCAGGAGCCCAGGATGCTTCCTGAAGTAGCCTGGTGGTTGTCACTGGGTTGGGTGTGGCCATTGGGGGTATAGGGATGAGGCCCTTGGCATCCCCCAACCTTGGTTTGGGAGCCTGGGGGCTTCTGGTCTTTCTAGGTTTTATAGGTGTTCTTTGGTGGTGTTGGACCTTTACTGGTTTGATCTGTGGGTTATTTGTATTTCCTTTCAGTTCTGTGTTGGATTATTTGCTATTCCCACCACTTAAACTCTGCACTGGAACTAATCTGTCATTCTTTGGTTACTTCTAAAATGGGAGAACTTCTCTGGGGACCAGCACTTGAGCCCTGTGGTTGAGCTAAATTGCTGCTTTGCTACTGATTCTCTGGGGAAGGCTTTTTGTGCAGCTCAGGATGTAACTGTTGACCTTGTAAGTACTTCTTGGTCTTGTGAGGTCTGATATACCTGGGTTGTGTGGAAACTGGTCTGGGCCTGAGTCTTTTCAGCAAACTGCAACCCCTGCTGTTTTGTGTTCCTGACCAGTCTCCACTGAGTGGTGCTGTGCTGACTAGAGGGAGATCAGCTGTCCATGCTGTGCCCCAGTGTTCCCCTGGTGGGCCTGTCTCCCACATCCCCCCCACTCCAAACACTTCTCATGGGGTGGGCCATCAGCTAGTCCCTTGTAATGACTCACCAGCCTTTGAGTGGCTCCTTTTTTCAGTTGTTTGTGGCCCCTTGCTCCTATGTGGGTCCACAGGAACCCTGTCAGTGGTCTTGCTGGCCCGGGGGCCACCGAGGCCCTCTTCTCCCCTGCAGCCTCCAAGCAACTTCATACAAAGCACTCAGCAGTGGCTTTTGCCAGCTCTTGCTCCGTGTGCTCACTAAGGCCAGCCTTGAAGTGGTCGAGGCTTGAAACAGACAGAGCAGTCCTTTCTTTCTCTCATTGTGGCTTCTCCCACCTTCATGAACTTTGTAGGTCCCTCCTCCTCTTCCCTTGAGCTCTAGCGGCCCCAGCTTGGCAGTCATTGCTTTTTAACAGCTATAAATTGGTTGATTGTGGGAGAGGGTGACTCTAGGGGCTGTCTATTCTGACATCTTGACCAGAAGTCCCATTTGTGTACTTTTTAAAATCCACTATTTTGTTCATATTTCCTCTTGAACATTCATTATATTGCAGAATAATTTTTTTAATTTTAATTTTAAGGTTTTTTTAATTGAATCATAATTGATTATATATATTTTGCTGATTCGATGCTGACATCTATTGATCAAATCAATATTAATAGTATGTATATTGTTAAAAATTGTATTTATTCTTTATGCCCCTTGTCCAATCTCTCCCTATCCCCCTCTCACTCCCCCCTCCCATCACTGATAGCCCTAGATTTCTTCTCTCCCTCTGAAAGAGTAATGGTTACTCTGTTGACTTGTTGCCTAGATGATCTGTCCAATGCCGAGAGGTGTGTTCAGGTCCCCCAATATTACCATAGAGCAGATGCTTCTTCTGTCACTCTGGAATGGTCTTTGTGGAGAGAGACATCCTCTTCTTTTCTTTGGTCTCTGCTGGTGACTCTCCTTGTGTCAATGTACTCCAGTGGCTGGTGGACCATCTGCGTGGTGGTTGTGCTGTCTAGCCACTTTTGTGGCAGCTGTGGTGGCTGTGGTGGGCCACCCACATGGATGTGATGTTTTTGGCATGCTCCTTGGTGCTGGTGGTGTGCCTGGTTGTGGGAGGGGTTTGGTCCCCAGCTCGATGTCCTGGGCCTCTGGGTGGGGCCCCAAGGCTCTGGTGGTGTATGTGGTTGTGGGTGGCGGGTCCAGTCCCCGGCTCCAAGCCTCAGACCCCCTGGTGGGTCCAAAGGCGCTGGTGGTGTGCCTGGGCCAGAACTAATTTTTTGTCCTTTGCTTACTTCTGAAATGGGGGGACTTCTGGTGGGGACCAGTACCTTGAGCTGTGTGGTTGAGCTAAATTGCTGCTTTGCTATTGTTTCCCTAGGGATGGCTTTTTGTGCAGCTCAGGGTTTAAGGTTTAATGGTTGACCTTACAGGTACTTCCAGCTCTCCAGAGACCAGGTGCACTTGGGTTGTGTAGAAACTCTGATCTGGGCCTGAGTTTTTTCATCAAGCTGCACCCCACACAACTCTGCATTCCTGACCAGTCTCCTCTGAGTGGTCCTGCACTGACTGGGGGCAGATTGGCTGTCCTTGCTGTGCCCCAGTGTTCTCCTGGTGGGCCCGTCTCCCCCACCGCCCATGCTCCAAACACTTCCCATAGTACGGGCCCTGAGCCGGTCCCTTGCAATGACTCATCAGCCTCTGAGTGGCTCCCTTTTTTCAGTTGTTGTGGCTCCTTGCTCCTGCATGGGTCCATGGGAACCCTATTAGTGGTCTTGCTGTCCTGGGGACCACCAAGGCCCTCTTCTCCCCTGTTGCCTCCCAGCAACTCCATCTCAAGGGCTCAGCTGTGGCTTTTGCCGGCTGCTGCTCTGTGTGCTCAGCAGCTCCAGGCTTAAAGTGGCCATGGCCTGAAACACTCCAAGCAGTTTTTTTCTTTCTCTCATCGTGGTTTCTCCCACCTTCATGAACTCCATAGGTATCTCCTCCATTTCCCCTGAGCTCCAGAAGCCCTAGCTTGGCTGTTGTTACATTTTTATAGTTGTAAATTGGTTGATTTATGGGAGAAAGTGATGCTGGGGACCGTCTGTTCTGCCATGTTGACCAGAACTCTTGCAAAATAAATTCTGTTCACACCACGTAGCATGTAATCTGAGCTCCTCAAAAGGATAAAATTGTTGCCATGAATGGGAAGAAACTCCAGCAATATCTTTCTAATTCTTCATACTTTAAATAATGTGAGAGTTCAGGAATGACTCTAATTCTGGAACGTTAAGCATAACAACATCAGGGTGATTTGGGAAAGTCCTTTCTAGTAGCCTTAAAAATGCACACAAGCAGTAGAGGCTGGCCTCCCTGCCTCCTCTGGGGCCAGCCCCACAGAGTGGGGAGGCCTCAGTAGGGCTTTGATGAGTGGGCCTGCCCTTGTTTCTGGTGTTGGCTCTGGCTGGAATTGCTTCAGCATAATTCACAACCAATTGATCTTGTCAGGCAGGCTGTTGACTCCAGCTACAGCTCAGATGCCATCATTACAAATAACCATCCCAATGAGCCTTTCTCTCAGTGGTTCACCCATTCACTTCAAAATGTGAGTAAAATATTTCAATTTGGACAAAAGATGGGCAATATGTTTTCTCTGAAAAAAGTTATAACACTCAAAGTGTTTATATATATACATTTTAGTAGAGTTTTCAAAAATAGAAAATTCAATTCTTGTGTATGAAGGAGTTATAAAAAAAAAACCCTAAGAATATAAAGTATTTATCAAGTACTCATTTATGAATAAAGCTTGTTAATTAAGAAAAAAACCCATAATGGTCATTAGGAAAAAAAATCATTCTTTTTCCCCCTGACCATTATCACGCTTTGTCTGCTGAACAGTGGGAGTGTGAATGTGTCTACCTGTGCAGAGGAGGGAAGATGAGCAGGTGGGTTTGTGGGAGAACACAGGAGAGTGTGGCTGAGTGGGTGCGAGTCACCGGGCCAGTGTGGGAGGAGGCTAGGCCAGCCAGACAGCAGGGAGGAGGAGGGCAGGTGCATGTGGGCGGGAGGAGAAAACAGCACAAAGCCACTTCGCATATGCGAACGTCTTAAGGAAATATTCACAGGACTGTACAAATGAGCATTAGAAAACAATTAGCAATTCTAGTCAAAAGAGGAAAAGCAAAGCTTTGTGGATAATGGCATGTTACAGATAGTCGTTTTGAAATTGAAAATTATGTTTTTCAGAATTATCTATGTGTTTTTTAGCCTGATAATTGGTGGTGAACCTGCCAATGTCATTGACAAAGAATGTTTCAGCTTATGCATAGGTTTAAGAGTGATCTCAGAGTTGCCCCTGTAAGCAAGAGTGGCCAGAGGCAGAGCAGAGGAATGAGTTGAACGCTCATGGATGAGCTTAAACTTTTCATCTAAAATGATGTTGGAGTGAGCAGGACTGAAGCCGTGTTGGGACCTTAAGCTGCCTGGTCTGCAGAGGCGGGGGGGGGGGGGTTTTTAAAAGGACAGTTTTTTTCTCTCCACTCTTGCTTCCCATCCCCTAACTTTCTTATCTCACTCGCTAAGTAGGAAAACAAGGCCAAGAAGCTAATTAGTACTTTGCAAAGCTAACAGTTCTTTCTTTGAGATTTGCAGAGTTTTGAGAAATGATCGGGGCCAAATGACTGGAAGCTGACCTTGGGCACTAGCCAAGTACACTGGCACAAATCAAAATCTTGCAGGGTCCTGAGATAACAGCGAAGATGAGAACAGAAACCAGATGAGGCCTTGGTGAGACCTTGTACCTGGCTCACAGACACGGACCCCTCGTAACTCATATCTCCTGCTCTCCTGCTTTTCACCTCCCACATTCCATTCCCTCAACCCTTCCTTTAAAAACCCCTAAGTAAATGTAAATCTTTGAGATGCGGTGGCCTACCACCTCCTTCAGCTGAATACATCTGCTTTTCTAACACCAACCATTTGACTTCTGAGTTTTTTTCTTTCCTTTTCAAAGGGGCAGCCGGACCGGAGTCCGGTAACAATGAGACCTACAACCCTAGGAAGAAAGGGGTACTTTTCTTTCCCTATCTGTTAGCCAAAGGAATTTATTTACATTGTTTCTTTTGTAAGTATAAATGGGATTTTTTAAAAAATCTACATTAAAGTCTGAAAGTGCAGCATAGACTCATATAACATTAGAGTAAAAAGGAATCATAGAGAGTATCTTGATGAACTCCCACATTTTGAAGAATGAATTAACTGAGGCTCAGAGAACTTAAAAAGATTTGGCCATGGGGTGGGGAGTCTATAAAGTCTAATCAGTCAATCAATCAGCAAACATGGGTGGGAAACAAGGGCTCCGGCCCCCACCCACAGCAGCCTCCTGGGATCAATGTGTTGTGGGGAACTTGGAGGTAGAAGCTGGGAAGCATTCATGACTCCACGGAGAAGTGAGGAACTCATGGGCTGGGTGCAGACTAGAAGGAGCCCCACTCCGGTATGACTATATATATCCATGGCCAGCTGGGAGGGGGATTGGGGACACCTAGTTCACTGTGTAACTCTGTGAGCTTCCTGGCTGGAAAGTGGCCTTATCGGACCATAGCTTAGCCATGGAGTTCATATCCTGTTTCTACTAGTCTCAGTCTGTGTTTTCCCTTTGAGCTAATTCAGATCTGTTGAGCTTGTTTCTTGCTAAACTACGCAGAAACCCAAAGTCATCTTCATGAGCAATTGGGAACCAATTCTGTGGATTTTAGCTCAACCCTACTGAATTTTAAGGTAAAATATTGGAATGTAATGAAAGACTCCCTGGAGGTAGAGGACAGGGTCCTCCTTTCTACTGCTCTAAGCACTTGGAATAACCATTTGAGAAGCACTGCCAGGAATGCTCTGACGTGGTCCTCTCACACCGAAGAAGGGAAGTTCTTGTGTCCAGCAGCATGCAGGTATAGTGATGCCATTGGAGCCACTCAGGCCCCGTAGATGTGCCTCAGCTCACCCAGGCTCACTGCTGAAATGTATGTCAGCTAGCAAGAAAAAGCAAACCCCAGGATCTAGAATCAGAAAACCTAGGTTCAAATGCCACTTCTGTCACAGGCTTTAAGGTGCTAGACGAGGCTCTTAACCTGACTGTGAAAGTATAGCTCCTGTCACTCTATGGGTCCTCAGGGGATATGTGACTGATAGAACTGGCTAGGCAGGCTTCCACTTCCTCCCACGTGCTACCCAAGGATCTCACCAAAGCTGGGCCCTTGGTGGAAGGTGGAAGTGTGAACTTCTTACAGACAGAGGTGGTAAGAGTCCTCCCTGCTACAATCTTAAATCAAGATATTTAAGTCCTCTAAGCTCAATTGCTTCTGAAGAAGAATGGGACTCATAATAACAACACCTCCCTAAGAAGGTTGTTTTGAGGATTAAAGGGGTTAATGTATGGGAAAACATTGTGTAAATAGATCTCTTATACAACAATAATTGCCATTTTTATAATATCCAGCTTATGAACTGCTTTGTATCATAGATTTATATGAAGTTGGTTTCCATTAATACCTGGAACACCTAATTTTCTAAAATGGTTCCAGGACACAGAAAGTTTCTCTCTTTAATCATACCATAAGTAGACCGAAAGAAAAATACACAGCTATACAGTTCTTAGCGGATTTCATAACATTGAGAATACATTCCCTAAACCCTGCTGAAGTTATAATAAAGTTATCAAAACTTAGGAAGTTAATAGGAATTTACCATTTCCAATTCTTGTGAAAATGGGGATTCTACTTAGAGAAGAGAATTTTTTAATTTCAGTGGATTCTGGGAAGATGACAGTGGCAGCAGCATATTTTAAAATCCACATCTTAACATAAAAACACACAGAGTAACTACTTAACAAAATCAAGAGCCCATAGACAACACTCACAATGACACTAGATTACAAGACCTGAGTTGTATCAGCATCTGAACAGGAGAAAGCATAGAGAAGCAATAAAACTTGACAGACTTTGACAGACTTGAGAATGGGAAAAGCCTAAAATAGCAACAGTTATCTACTGGAAATTCTGTGGGCAGGTTTTGCCCAATCCAGAGATTGTGAGTGCAATAGTTCTGTTATGAAGACTGTGAGCTCCTAAGCAGTCTAGATTCTATGAACTTTCTCTAGAAACTGATATTCCAAAGCTCCCTTACAGGATACAGCACCACACTGAAGAGAAATGCTGAGTGGAATCAAAACTGACCTGAACAGAGAAAATAGAACAAGGAATAAAGGAGGCCCAGATAACAGTGAGGGAAGGGAACAGAGCCAAGGAATCTTACAACACTACTTAAAAAAAGAGAATTTGTTAAGTTAGAAAAGCTACCCCCAAACACATGTTCTGCTAAAAGTTCTGGAAAATGATTTTCACATAAAAATGAAAACAGAAAAGTATCGAGGCTAAATCTCTGTGAGAAGATGATGTCTCCTTTACCCATCCAATGCCAAAGGATGGATGCAGAGACACGAGGTACAGCAAAGCAAGACTTTAATAATGGCTTTGCAAGCCTGGGTGTCTGTGAATGGGACAGGCATGCCGGAAACGGTTACATCCAGCAATTTATTCCCTAGTGTGCGAGTCCCTCCCCCCCAGTTCCTCATTGGCTGAGTACTATAGGATGCACAATCTTCCTGAACGATGCCTAAGATTTATTATCCCCTTGCAAGGAATTCCTTTATCTGGGGGCTCAGGACAAAGTCATGAAAAAGGCCTACTAAAGCCCTATGAAGGGAGAAACACCAGGGAATGAAGAGAACAAAAGGGGCTAGTAACTAATTACCATCTCAATAAAACACCCTCAGATAAGCCATTTTTGAAAATGAACCACTTAGGTTATTTTCTTACAATTTCTTGAAAAGTTATTTCTTAAAAAAAAAGAAGGCAGAATAATATCCCTACACCAGAAAGACATGCTCATAGAACAAATCAAAACTACAACTTTTATTCCAAAGGAAGCTAAAATACATTAAGAAAATGATACAAGATATGAAAACATTAATCAAATTTTAAAAACTTAGAAATGAGGTGGCAGAACTTGAGACAATTAGAAATAAAAGAAAAATCATTTCAGAAATGAAGTGAAGCTAGAAGGAAAAAAAGAGCAAACAAAATAAAGCACTATGGCTTAAGAGAAATAAAAGATAAAGAAGGAAAAAAATTTTAAATCAAAAATAAAAAAATTTGAGAGAAAGTGATAAAAACTAAAGATAGACAAGGAACATTCAACCACAGATAATCGGAATCTCTGAGGAAGAAAATCAAAACAAGAAAACAAAAATACTAAACCAATAATTAAAGAAACGTTTCCTTAAATAAAAAAATGTGATGCTACATGTTGAAAAAGCACACTCCATAGCTGAGAATATTGACCCAGAACAACCAACACCAAGACATATATCTAGTAAAATGAATGACTTTAAAGAAAAAGAAAACGTTCCAATGGATATCAAACTAGCGAGTCAAAACCAGCAAGTAATTTATATGGGTAAGAAAATTAGATAATTGTCATTTTTTTTGACAACAGTACTTTATTTCAAAAGAAAATGGAATAACATACTTAAAAGTCTGAAGAAATAAAGCGTGAACTGACATTAAAAGGTTCAACTATAAAAGGCACAGCACAAGTTATTAATACACAAGAACTCAGAGAATATTGTTCTCATTAGCCCTTCCTGAAGAATCTACCGGAGAATGAATTTCAGGTAATTAAAATGATTAGAAAGACATCAATATAAAAACTGGTGGTATACATTAAAGACATACTAACCTGAAGAGCTAATACTAAATGAGAATTAAAAGAGAGCATAATATGTAAAAGCTATATTCTCATATAATGCAGATAGTGCAGATCTAAAAAATGGGGTGATAGAGGGGAGAGCATATGAAAAAATATTTTCAGCTATTCTTTGTAATTATGGTGGTCGTAATATGTGTATTGTTATTCTGAACCTGTTGTGTGTGTGATGTGGAATAAAGTAAACGAGTAATTATGATATTCTAATTCCATTTGTTCCGGTTTGAATGTTGTATCCCCTGAAAATTCATATGTTGAAACTTTAACCCCCAAGGTAATTGTAGTAGGAGATGGGGCCTTCTGGGAAGTGATTGGGTTATGAGCACAGAGCCCTCATGAATGGGATGACACCTTATATAAGATGCCCAAGGAAGCTTGTTCACCCTTTCCTCTGTATGAGGACACAGTGAGAAGGAGCCATCTATGAACAAGGAAACAAGCCCTCGTCAGACACTGGATCTACTGGTGCCTTGATCTTAGACTTCCCAGCCTCTAGAACTGTCAGAAATAAATTTATGTTGTTCATAAGCTACACAATTTATGGCATTTTGTTATAGCAGCCCAATAGATTAAAACACTGTTGTCTATTGTATCCTTGGGAACTAGGAATCTTGACATGAAGGGAAAAATATTCAGATGTAGTATTAAAAGGACCAAGTAAAAAAAAACCCCATAGTACTGAATTTTAATTGGAAATATCAATATTGTCATTAGGTATTTTATCTTTAAAATTATATCCATACACATACTTATCAATAGATAGATTTTCTAGCTCTACAACTGAAAAGTCCCAGAAACAATAATCAACCCAGTAGCACTAAGCATTAGCAGCCAGATTGTGATCTTGAAATCATATTTCTCACTAAAAGAAATAAGGACTTTTGGAAACATAACTGTTTCCATGTCTGGGACAGGAAGTATAGAATGAACCTGGAACACTGGGTATCAGATATCAAGGAAGTTAGCAAAAATTACTAGAATATGTCAAAATGGTTCAGAAGCCAACTTGAAGAGAATCCTACTGGCCAAAGATAGGACAATTTGAACTTTAAAAGAAGTAATTGCTATTGATTGAAACTTTATCAGATACATCAAAATCCATGAGTTCATGACAATATTTTTTAAATCCAAAGAATTGTTCAGCTTCAGAGGAAGATAGGGAACCAATTCATTATCTTGAAAACTGGTAAATAGGGGAAGAGAACCAAGCATGCATCCTGCTTTTTCTATCTGAACTATATAGCAAAATGGTAGATGAGAAGATGGCATCCCCTTAAAAAAGAAGTCCAACTAGTTAGTGAAAAAGAAATAATGGAATTTGAATTTCACCATTTTGCAACCACCGAGGAATTAATGGACTTAGACATCAATAGTTACTAGTATCTGAAAAAGAGTCAGCCAGACGTTATATGCCTCCTGATGAAAGATCATACAAAACCTATAGTCCCACCCAAAGGAATAAAACCCAAATCTGATGAAGCCCCTGAATCCAGTTGCCAGTTTGCAGGAAACACAAGGACAGAGGAACATGGCAAACTGCACCATAAGTATGAAAACATAAGTAAGAAACTGTGAGAAACTCTACAAGTCAAAGAGTTCTACTTCTTCAACAGAATAAATCATAAGGAAAAGAAACAGTGAAAGGGTGAAGAAGATTGTAAACGACTTAAAAGACATCTGGAAAATTTTTTTAACAGGCAAAAATATGGTGCCTCTGGATGTTCACAGGGGTCATAAAACTACAAAGAAACACGTGGAAGTGATTACTATGAAAATCATGGTGGGGGGTACTTTTGGAGGAGAGAGAAGTCTGAGATTGGGACAAGGCACATGGAGGGCTTCTGGAGGAGCTGGAAAATTTTGTTTCTTGATTTGGGTGTTGGCTACAAGAATGTTTGTGTGTAATAACTTATTAGAGTATACATTTATTTTGTATGGCTTTCTAAATGTTTTATTTCATAATAAAACATTAAATAAATATTAAAATTAATAAAAATCTATCTAACAAAGGATAGCTATCATAACAAAGGAGAATTTCAGCAAGATTCTCTCATGTGTATTACTGAAGATTAATAGTATTGAAAAGTACCTATAATATTTCCAGCGATTGTTATATCTGGCAAAATGTAGAAAGAGGGAAAACTGGGGAGAACCAAGTGAAATAGTGAAATGGAAGGCAGGAAGAATAACCTCTAAATCCTAAAACAAATCCAAGAAATATTAATGGATTTAAGTGAGCTGTTTTGCTCTAAAGTGAGCTTAGATTTTACGTAGAGGAATGTATCTTTATAAAGACCCCATTACTTGGAAGGTCTGGCCATTTGCAACTCAGGGTATGAAAAATTCACTGGCCTCTTCTAAGTTTGCTTTAATTATTGCTGAAAGAAGTTAAGAGCCTTAACTATCTAGATGGATTGTTTTGAACATCATTGTTAGGCAAATTATCTTTAAGTAAAAAAAAAAAAAAAAAAAAAAAA
>NW_007730223.1:39756-49565 GCF_000696425.1 Galeopterus variegatus
AAAAAAAAAAAAAAAAAAAAAAAAAGTGCGGTCACAATCCTAATGCCAAGCTATATGCACATGCATTTCCAGGACACACCTGCAATGTGGTTAGGAGAGACAAATTCTAACCTGCAGAATTCATGCCTGAAAAAGGAGCCTGCTTTCTCCTTCTTTCCTTCTACTTGTTCCATTGTCTTGATGGCTTATCCTGCCCATCAGTCCACGTGGTGAGTGACCTAGTTAACTACTCTCTCACGTTAGACCATCCAGATTAGTCACTGCTCAGTCTACTCCACCCTTCCTTTTTTCCTGCCTTTTTCTTTTCCTGCCATTTCTACTTTCCATTACTTTCCTCATTATAACCCATCCTTCTTTGTCTAATTTTTTCTCTTTCACTATAAGAATAGAAAATATTTGCTATTTAGGAAATTGAATGATATAGAATAAAGGTGTTATATCAATCTCCTAAAGAAGATTAATAGAGGAAAAATACATAACTGATATAGAAATAACTCCCATTTTGAGTTAATATGTAAATTTCAAAATAGACAACACATTTGTCTAAGATGAGAATAATGAATAAACTTATTTATTAAATCACCATAAATCACCATTTTCACACATTTTTGAAGGCTTTGGGGAGCTGTCAAAAATATCACCATAGTGATTTTTTTCTCTTGTCTATTGCTGTTTCAGTTTTTGTCTTCTATGAAACCACCCCCCACCAGAGAGGCTAAACATTTCAGACATGCACTCCATCACCTCTAGCAAGGGTTTGGGCTAGCAGTCACCCAAGGGGACCAGCAAGGGAGTCTGCTGAGAGGGTGAAGGTGAGAGCTTCCAAGAAAGGCTTTCCTTCCCTACTCAAGCGATGAAAAGGGAGATAGGGGGCCACCTACATTTGGTCACAGTTGTGTGAGGACCTAGTTTCAGCAGCAATGACAGCCTTTTTCAATTATGAAGAAAAAAGCTTAAGGACAAAGTTCAACAAGTCGAAAGAGATGGAGTAGAAAGCCACAAGCAGCTGAGTCCCTGATAGCGCCTGTGAGCTGCCGAACCAGCTGCCTTGGGACTTGCTTCCATGTGACGTAATAAGCGTTTCCTCATTAAGACACTTGTAGTTGCAAACATCCTAGCTAATACATACCCTGATAATACAAGTAGGCTTCTTGACTCTGTTGACAAAGACAGGTCCTGTAAATGACAGCAAAAAAATGTAATAGAGTGCAGGGAGGGCCAGTAACCGAAATGTACTAAATAATATTAATTATGCTTTTTCAACTAATTTTACACTTTTCTTTGTGCAAACAAAAATATATTTAATTTCAGGTAGATAGACTTCATAGGCAAAATATGATTAATAACATTTGCAAAAATTAGAAGAAAATTAATTGAATTATTTATACACTCCACTTTCCATGATCTCTTTTGAAACATGACTAATCTAGAAATTATGATTCTGTTATGAAAACAGTTCAGAGCAGATAGGCTTTCCTATGTCAATTTTCTTCATAAAATAAAATATTAGTACTATCTAGATTGTAAATTTCTTCCCAGCAGTTACTTTCACTTTCACTGACATTCCCCTCCTATGGCAACAATAACATCAAAAAAAATGAGGGAGGGAAAAAACTCTATCCACCTGCATCCACTTGGATCTAGCCAGATATAGAAGAATACGAAGAGAGATCAATATTGACAGTAGAGACTACTGGGATCTGACTTTAAAAAGAAAAGGGAAAAAGAGAAGGAGAACATACAAATTAGAAGAACAAAATCTGAGACTTTGTTATACTTATCTGTCTTCCAACCTCCACCCACCCCTTTTTAAAAATATTTGAGTTCCTTCCAAAAACATACAAAAGAAAATAGATTGAAGAATTTTCTGGATAAACTGTGACTGATGAGGATATTCTGAAGTGCATAACCGGGAACTGAAAGCTAGAGGAGAAAAGCCCTGTTTTAACTTGACTATAAAGGCTCCTGAATCATACACAAATCTTTTTCACTGTTAATAAATGCCTAACCAAGGCAGTTAAAGAACTTAAGCTAAAAGGATATCTGCTGATTATAGCTTTCCCTCAAAGAAAAAAACACCTTTAAAATATAATTCACCTTCTCTCACTATAAATCATTTTAATAGAAATTCCCCTGGTGGTAGAAAAAAAAAAAAAAAAAGGAGGGGGAGCACTACATTGTAGAGAACGGCTGATCAAGAAAAATGCTTCCTAAGGGTGTGTTTATTGCAAAGAAAACTTTGGCAGCGGCTCCCCAGGAATCAAGTGAAGTGGAGTGGTGGGATTGGTTGGTGTCCAGGCAGGAGACAAACAAGGGTCCCAATGCTGGGAAAATGTATTTATAATGCGTTCCTAAACTTACTAACTGAAATTTCAATCTATTTCTTTTTTCCTCTTTTTTTTTTTTAAAAACATAACAAGTAACTGGTGAACAGTTTTCTGTATCCTAGTTCCTAAATGTATTCTTAGAAAGCTATAACTATTCGACCTTTTTTTTTTTTTTCAGATTAACCAGTTACACTATGCTTTTCCCATAGATACTGTTTCCCAGCCATTATTCACTGATCATGAATCACTTGAATTTTTTTCCCATCACCAATACAGTATAGTCAAAAAACTATTTGCCTCAGAACCATAACTGTAGATTCCCTGGTCATATATTATTAGACTTACCGAATAAGAATCTTTGAAGATGTGACTCTTATCCATGCTGAAATTTGAGAACCACTGCTTTAAAGAATTCCACATCTCTCGACTTATAGGAATTTGAAGGTACCAGTTACCTTCTACCAAGTGCTTTAGCAATTTAGTACAGAGGGACAGACTATCTATTTCTTAATAAATTATCTAACTCTTCCCAATATAATTTATTCATATTGAAAAACTGTCTTTCATTTAGTTTTGACATGACTTTGTTATTAAAATTACTGAACTAGTAAATGGCAAGTCAATTTAAAAATACTTCCTCAATGAAATTAATGCTAAGGAAAACATGATTAACAAGTCTCCTTCTATTTTTACTCTTTCATTTTATGGAGAAGTTTTGGACAGTTTGTTTTTTCTCTTAAAGTGTAAAATTCTTAAAAATGGGGTTTTCTTAAAGGAAGAAATGATGACATATAGCCTCTGTAATCCTTATGGCATTGGCTGATATCATTGCAGTAACAGACTAAATCTGTGAAAGAACACAAAGTAGTAGAACTTTGCCTATTTTCTCCTAATTCATTTAGTTAAATGTTCTACCTACAAACTGAGTGAAAGCTCCTAAATAATTTCTGACATGAGCTGAATTTTACTTCTGATTCATAGTGACTTATTATAACCCTGCAACAGTTATGGAAAATTAATCAGTTATAAAGAGCAAGATGTCTAGAAATAAAAATGCAGAGGCTGAAAATTGAATTGTCATCTTTTTTATACCACATGAAAATAGTCTAATGGAATTAAAGAACTTAGGTCACTAAGATAATATTGAGGAAGCTCTTTATTATATAATGTTTTTTATCAATACATTTGTCATATTATAGCAATATGAATTACATAAAAATGCACACACAATATTTTAGCTGTGATTACAAACTTGCCCAAAATGCTACCTACTGTCAAGCATGAAACTTGTAAACTCAGAGTTTAGTCCATGGTCCTAACGCTTTTGAATTACTTGGAAACTCAATCAGAATCTCTAGAGGGTATGTCCTGGGAATCCCCATGTACTATGCTAAACATTTACTTATTACCCACACTGCTGCTAGCATTATGGCAAGAGTGTTGACCTCTTCGCTGTCTATGAGATCCAGATCCCCCAAGCTGCTATGCTTCATCCTGTCTTAGAGATGGACATGGGGTGTTTACCAGCAGTTCACAACTAAGATCTATAAGTACAATTGGGCAATTGTTTCAAAGAGAGGGTAAATTCTGTCCTTTTTAAACCGTCTCTTTTGATGTAGAAATTTATGAACTGGTGATAATATCCAGGTACAATTGTCCTATATCATCTGGACAAATTTAATGGTGATCCCAACTATATCTTTCTCACCTCTCTGAATAACTAATGGGCACACTTTTTCCTCTATTTTCTAATGGAAACATAGAAAGCAAACCTACCTTAGAAGTATGTGAATGGAAGATTTTGCAGGTGTCCTGTTTCTATTGTTTGTTACTGTTTTGTTTAATCACTACAGTTAATTTCTTAGAAAGAGGTGCATAAGTTTTGTTGTAACTTGAAGACAATAGACTGCAATAAGTCACAGCTTGTTAATCCTGTCTGGTTCTTATGAGAAGAAAGCAATGTTACGTGATGGTGACAATGGACCTAAGAGTCTCCCTAAATCTGACTACGCTCTTGATTCTGTTTTTCTGTATTTCTCCTTCTCCTTGGTGCTTTTTTTTTTTTGGCTCATTGCCATTGTCATCACAAAGCTTAGATATGGTGTTCATCTGTTAACCCTTTAACACTCTGGCCTAAGTATTATAAGGCTCTTGATACAGCTGAAATTTGACTTTGAAATAAGACTTTACTAAAGATTAAGTGTAGTGTTTTCTAAACTGTGTGCATGGGATGTTAGATTTTATTTGGGAAAAAATAATGATCAGGCTTAAATTTTGGTGTAGTACAAGCATAAACCAAATATTTCACCCATACTTTCTCCATGCCAGAATTAGTATGGAAACAGCACACATCAGTAGGGTAAAACTAGCCAATCCTTGGGTCTAACATTGGGTAGGGAAGGTTAAACTAGTTGTGTATTACCTATCTTTTGCTGAATAACAAATTATTCTAAATCTTAGCAGGTGGAAATAAAAACATTTCCTGTTTCACAGTTTTTGAGGGTTAAGAATCTAGAAGCAGCTTAACTAGTTAGTTTTTAACTAGGCTCAGGATCTCTCACAATGCTGCACTCAGAGTGTCAGTCGGGGCTGCAATCGTGTCAAGGCTCTATTGGGAAACCTCCACTCACTGCCATGGGTTTCTCCACAGGGATGCCTCACAACATGGTAGTTGGCTTCCCCCAGGGCAAGAGATTGAGAAAGAGTGAAAGAGAGCACCCAACTTGGAAGCCACAGGCTTTTTACAACCTAATCTTGGAAGTGACATCTAATCATTTCTGCCATATACTATTCATTAGAAATGAGTCAATATTTCCATTCAAGAGGAGGGGATTGTACAAGGGCA
This sequence comes from Galeopterus variegatus, assembly GCF_000696425.1. Lineage (NCBI taxonomy): Eukaryota > Metazoa > Chordata > Mammalia > Dermoptera > Cynocephalidae > Galeopterus > Galeopterus variegatus. The sequence goes on from NW_007730223.1 coordinate 44,929, forward strand.
TGAGTACTAGGAGACTGAGGGGATTACTGAGGGTCGTCTTAGAAGCTGCCTATTACAAGTTTCTTTACTGCAGGAATTGTTAAGTATTTAATATGCTATTTGTCATTGTGAACATCTAAGGGGGATAATATAGTAAGCTGTCTTTCCAAACTATTTAATCTTGGAATCCTTCCATCTGCTTTTCTTCTGCCCATTTATGTTGTGCTTACTGTTCTAAGGACTTCCTGCTCAAGGTGTGATCCTTGGATCAGGAAGTTTGTCAGAAACACAGAATCTCAGACACTACCCTGATCCAGTAATTACTGGTAATATTTCTTATTACGGAGTCTACTTTGGTGTTAACATAGCCACTCACCTTTCTTTTGATTGGTATTTATATGGCATATCTTTTTACACCCTTTCCTTTTTAACCTATCTATATCTTTATATTTAAAGTGGGTTTCTTGTAGACAACACGCAAATCATCTGAAAATGTCTGCCATTTAATTAGGGTGTTGAAGCCATTTATATTTAATGTAATTATTGATACGGTTGTATTTAAATCTACTATCTTTTTGTTTTCTATTCATAAATATGCTCTTTATCCTTTTTTCACTATATTCTGGCCTTCTTTCAGATTATTTTTTCATTTTATCCCCACTATTAGTTTGTTAGTTATACCTCTTTTAAAAAGATTTTAGTGGTTGCATTAAGGTTTATAATACGTATCTTTAACTTATCACAGTATAACTTCAAGTACTATTAAATCACTTTATGTATGATATAAGAACCATATGATAGTATACTTCCATTTCCTTCCTCTTATCCTTTGTAGTATTGTCATGCATTATAACTCTAAAGGTAATGTAAGCCTCATAATCCATTGCAACTATTTGTGCTTTAGATGATTATCTTTTAATATGATTAAAAGGTTATATATATTTTCATTTGTATCATGTCTAGAGCTATTTATGTCTGTGTGTAGATCCAAATTTCCATCTGTTATCATATTCCTTGTGAGTGAAGAACTTCGTTTAACATTTCTTATAGTGAAAGTTCACTGGAAAAAAAAAACAAAGCCACATTTGTCAGCATTTTTGAAAGATATTGTAGCCAGGTATAGAATTGTGGATTGACAGTATTCTTTTCTTCCACTACTTCAAAAATATATCTACATTCTCTTTGGCTTATTTGGCTTCTGACAAGAAGTCTGTTGGAAATTTTTATCTGTCTTTCTATATGCAACATACTACTTTCTCTGACCTCCTTCAAGATTATCTCGTTATCTTTTGTTTTCATTAATTTGGTGAAGTTCTCAACTTTATATCTTCAAATATTTCCCCTTACCTCATTCTTCTTCTCCCCTCCTTCTGGGATTCCAATGATATGTTTGTTAAACCACTTAATATTTCTTAAAGCTCTTAGATGCACTGTGTTTTTTAGTTTTTATTTTTTTATGTTTCAGTGTGTATAATTTCTTTCTTTCTTTCTTTCTTTTTTCTGGTGGCTGGCCAGTACAGGGATTGAACATTGGACCTTGGTGTTATCAGCACCATGCTCTAACCAACCAGTTTGGATAATTTCTATTCTCCTATATTCAAGTTCAATAGTTCTTTCCTCAGCTGTGTCCAATCTACTGATAAGCCCATTGAAGGAATTCTTCATCTCTGATAATGTGCTTTTAATTTCTAGTATTTTCATTTCACTTTTTAAATAAGTTTCATCTCTTTGCTGAAGTTCCCTGTGTGTTTATGCATATTGTTTACCTTTTCTATTAGATCCTTTAACATATTAATCATAGCCCAACATATGGATCATATCTGAATTTGGTTCTGTTTTATCTCTTGAAAATGGATTGTTTATTTTTTCTGACTTTTTGGGGTGTCTTGTGATTTATGATTGAATGATGGCTATCATATGTAGGAAAGTAGTAAAGACTGAGGTAAATAATATTTATGCCCAGAAATGGACATGCCTCTTCTTCTGTCAGGTCAATAGTGTGAGCAGTTGAGTCAATCTAGTCAGGAATTGAGCTGAGTTGGAGTTTATCGTTATTATCACTATCTTCCGTATACCACAATTTGTTCAAATTCCTCTAGCAGGGGGTTGCTCTTACCTTGTCTTAGTGTGGGGCCTGGAGTGCCGGGGAGTTTTTCTCAGTGTCCTTCCTCTTTTAGTAGTCCTTGAATGCCTGTGTTACAGAGAGGTCCTCCTCCACACTCTTTTTCCTCCTCACTAGTAGACTGGTATATTAGTCCATTTCTTATTATTTTTTTTTTTTGTCTTTTTCCGTGTCCGGCAATGGATCGCAACCCTCAGTGTCGCCCCCGTACCGGACCGGGACCAGCAATGAGATCGCAACCCTCGGTGTTGCTCCCGCGCCTCGCTCAGCCAGTGAGCGGCCGGTCTGTATGTGGGATCCAAACCCTCGGGCGGGAGCGCCACCACGCTTCCCAAGTGGCGCACTATCCAGTGCGCCACTGGGCCGGCCCTGTATATTAGTCCATTTCTGTTGCTTATAACAGAATACCTGAAACTGGCCAATTTACAAAGAAACAAAATTTATTTCTTACAGTTTTGGAGGCTGGAAAATCTGTGGTCCATGGGGTGCATCTGGTGACGGCCTTCTTTTTTGGTGGTGACTCTCCACAGCAATGCAGACTGTTACATAGCAAGAATGGTCTGAACAAGAGCGCTAACCTTCTCACTTTTTCTCCTTTTAAAGCCATTAGAACCACACCCATTACTCCATGAATGGATCAATCTATTCACAAGGGCACAATCCCCACAATCTAATCACATATTACAGGACCCATCTTTCAGATACCATAATTAGATTGGGTCCAGTTTTCAATACATGAACTTTCGGGGGACACATTTAACGTAAAGCAGCTGGTGCTGTTTGTTACTGATGCTTTCCTCATGGTGGGGTAAGGGGTTCTCTATACTCAATACTCCTGGTCCAGCCTTGATCTTAGGTGGGACCTGTGCACCTCAATCTTAGACGTGAGGCTTTCTCAGTATTTTTGCCTCTTCTCCACCGCAGCCAATTCCTTCTTTATATTTGTGGTGTGTCTTGAGTGAGAGAGCAGACAACCTCTACCTCGCATCAGTTCAGGATAGAGTGGTAGTGTTTCCTGCTCCTCCTCCAATGGCTAAGATTTTTATATAAGAAAGGTTTGGGGAAGTTACGTGGGGTTTCATGATTGCTCCCCAATATCATTTCCTAAAATTTTTGTCACCTCTTGTAAGATACGTATTGCTATCCTGTAGAGAGGAATGTGGTGTTTCAATATAGCTTCTATACAGATACTTACTAAGGATTCAGTACATGAATAGCACTTTAAATATTTAGAACGTTGCTGCCTGCTCTTTTATTTCCTTGCCAGATGCATCTGCAAGAAAAAACATTGGTCATTGAACAATCCACATGTTTCTTTTAGACACTTTCCTTAGGGCCGTCCAAAATTAAATCAAATCAAAATGAACATGGTTAGGTCAAGAAACTGTCTTCCAAGAAGCAAGTGCACACCTCACATTGGGAAGAACTGGATAACAGTCTGCTGTTTCCCTGGAGACAGTCTGCAGGGGTCACACATGGTGGGAGTTTGAGTAATGATGGTTTATTTTTAAAAATCATTCTCTTGAAGAGTCCCTTACAAGGAAACTTCTGAGCTTTTTAAAAGCCATATATGGTATACACATGGTGCCAAGGGTTTAAGGGCAGTTGTTTAAATCTCACTTTGAGGCCAGGGAAAGCCCAGTATATCCTACTCAGATCTTTAGGAAAAATGAGGCTTAACTATTTTTAAGAGGATGATTTCTGCCACATTGGGTTCTCTAAGATATCTCAGCAGAAGACAGAATTGAAGAGGAAATGACTTTTGGTCCTAGTTAAGTGTTAAGTGTGGAATATTGAATCACACGGTTTCCAGGGCCTGAGGAGGGTCTGTTCTTAAATTAAAAAAATAAATAAAATACACACACACACACACACACACACACACACACTCACACACCTTTCCTAATTATCAATATTAAGACCACTCAGAATATATCTTTTTTTTTTAACAGAGCTAATTTGAAGGGATATCTAGTTGTTATATTGGTGAAGGAACATTTTACAGCTCCTTCGTAATCTAAAATGTCGTGTGTTTATGAGCTTAGATAAACAAGTCAATATTATTTAAGCAGCCAAATTTCCAATTTGTTATTGCCTGTTACAAAAAAAAAAAAAAAAGGAAAAATGAAAACAGAATGGTAAAATAAAGAAACTGGCTTTTATTTATTAAAAAAAGGGTTTGCAGAGAGCCTTCCCGTTCATGGACTGTCACTCAGGAGCTCTGAGAACTCAGCCCCAAAGCCCGCAGGTCACGGGTCAGGCGAGTTTGAGGAAAACTCACTGGAGAGTGGTCCCCTGCGCTCCCCAACCCCCGCCCCTGGCGCCGACAACTGGGGGACAGTGCCCTGCGGCCCCCAGAAGAAGACGTGCCCGAGGCCGCAGGCGGAAGCGCACGCGTCGGGCCGACTCCTCCTCCGCCCCGGGAGGCGGGGCCTCCGCCTTAGTAGCGCGCGCGCCTCGCCGCCCTCCGCCTCCCTGAGGCCGCGCGCCATTTCTGCAGCTTTCGGCCGAGCCGGCCCCCAAGGGCGCGGGCCGC